>NC_056739.1:1305547781-1305660281 GCF_019279795.1 Protopterus annectens
CTAATACAGTAGTCTGGAAAGGTCCACAACTGTTGCTGTACAGGCCAAGCCCTCCAAATTGTACAATAGTGAAGACAGACTGGGCCACAGGATACCACACAATCAACAGTAAATGATGCAGATGTATAGTCCAGCAACCTCTGTTGACCAAATGGGATGTAACTGTTACATAATAAGGCATAACTGACACCATCACAAGCACACTGGCAAACAGAACAGTCTGTATGGCAGGAGGCAGTAGGCCTGCAGTAACCCACTTTATGTAAGTAATGTAAAGATAGGTGAAATGTATGGTACTGTATATCCAGATACCTTAAGGCACCTCACCCCTGATACCCCCACATTTTGTAATAACCTAGGTTATGTATGGTGCACCCCCCTAGAATCAATAATACAGGGCCATATACCACTGTTACATACACTGGCCTCTGGAGTGCATATGGGCACACATGTATTGTGTAGGTGAAGCCCACACATATATGGCCCCAGCCCTACCGTATGTGTGGGGGGTACAACAGCAGTAGACTGCTGGCAGGAATGGCAGCGTGGTATACGTATATGTGCATATGTATCACTATCTGTATATGTGTAGACATATAATGCTCTGTATATGTATATATATGGGTGTGTATATGCATATATATGTACATATACACACCCATCTATATATGTCAATTTGTACATGTGTAATTATCTATATAGATATCTGGATAATCATATGTACATATATATTCACCATATGTCCTGAACATGGGGTGTAGCCCTACCTCAGCCCTTATAGTCCCAACTTCATAGTGCAAGGGGATGTCAAGTATATATAGCGGGTATATTAGTAGACTATTGCTACTGTAACAGGGATTGCCTTCACAGACATGGTGTGTGTGGGAGGTCACATCTGCTTTTCACATGTGCGCCATTGGCTACTGACAGACATCCTAAGGACATCATAGTACAGTACTGCTGCAAGCACGTAATGCTCCTGTGGACTACAGCAGAGATATTGGCCAATAGATGTGGACATTCTGACACACTCTGTACAGTCCAGAGGTATACACAGAACCCCTTAGTGCAGAACATGTGGAACAGCCATGTAGATGGGTATAACACATAACGACTGGTATACATTCACCCCCATAAGTTATGCATTCACACACCCCTGTCTGTCCTGACACATAATAACTGCTGGTACAGACGTGCCATGGCCACATACTACCCACTAGATATTGACATACATCTGTACAACATCCCACCACTCTGTCTGACATACATGACTGTTAAGGGAGGCCCGGCAGCAGTACATCTGGCAAGTACCTAGACATGACATCTCACTGGGTAAGTAGACTAAACTGCTAGGCATGTAACAAAGCACTGTGCAGGCTACAGGCAGACTGGCTCAACACTGGCCTACATCTCCTCTGGGGGAATGCACATGTACCTGCATATATAGCAGGCTCGAAGGGCATGTCACAGCATAGGGTAAGATACACCTGTGTGAAAGTGCATAACCACAACTAATTTGAACACAGCCACAGCCACATATGGTAAGCTAGCATAATATTACAGAATATGGACTATTTGTCCAACACCATCCTCATATGTGCTACTCACACACTAACCCTACATATACTGGGCCACTACACATTGTGGCCTGATGCCTGTCTGTGGTATGAGACGTGTGTGTATGGCCCTACAAACATGTAAGCCAATACGGTAACATACAGTGGAGCAGCATGTAACATCAGATAGGACGGGACCTAGAACAATGATATCTAACACAGTCTATACACAGGCAAAGGTACATATTAACAATACACATACTGTCGACATTCACCATAAGTACACAGACCTCAGTACTGTACAAACAACCACAGAATGTCCAGGTTATATCATCAAATATAACTCCTACTGTACATAATGTGTAGCAGTCTGATATCTCACTGGCTTGTTATAAGATATGATGACACTAATTAGGGTGTACAGCACATATGCACCTCTTAATTCATGACATATGTACAAAGGGTGACAGAGTTGTGGCTGGAAGCACATACACAGGGCCAATATTGACATGTTGCTGTGATAATATCATGCATTTACTGTTGTAACAGGGTTTGTCGCAACATATGTCCTATGAGGGATATGAAGTCACTAACTGGCACGGCTTTCCCCATCTACAGACTGCGATCCTCACACTACCTTCTGCAGTTCACAGACACATGCTCTGTGTGTAACACATGAAACCAAAGGCAACACACACTGCCCAGTCTGCAGATGACCCTACAGATGGGGAGTCCTCATAAACATAGAACTGACATGGCAGGTATTAATACATGTAGGACAGCCATATCCGCACACACCCTATTAAACCAACATTACTCTGAATGCAGTATAGCACCACTTACAGTCTGTAGTCAGGTCAGGCACATCCCCCTCCTGTGTGTTGACCTGTTTCCACAGTGTATGTTGTCAGAGGTAAATCCCCAATCCATCTGCAATGCTGTTTGCCAAACAACAGATCGAGTTTCTGCTCACAGTGAATGAAAAAGTCCAACACCAACATGATGTTCCTAGATATTGGAGTGTGTTTCCATGCAGTTGGCTATGGGAATGTTACCACAGCTGTTCCACATGCAATCAGCAAGGGGAGGGCTGCAATTCATGCAGAGTCCATCAGCTGATCATGAGCATTACCTAAAATACATATGATGCTGCCTAAGCAAAGCAGGTGTAGGTCTCCACATCCACCAGTGAGGGAATGAGAGAGGCAGACAGAGGCAAATGCACATCAGGGAGGGGTGGAAAAGTAAAATTCAAGCATGTTCATGTCACACACCTACCAGGACAGGGTATCAAACCAGTGATGACTATGTAGTGCTATCACAGTTCTATGCAGTTATTGGATGCACCACCTAGGTTACCTGCTGTGGAGCCCTCAGAACATATATGTGATGGTGAGTGACATCTGCAACAGGGATATGGTAGCTATATGGTAGGTGAAGTACACGTGTCTGTCCACATGAACAGGTGCCAGCATCAACACAGCCACACTTTCACAGGGACGCACACACATTGACACACTTGGCAGGGCCAGAATTACAACTCATCACTAGTGAGATTGCCACAGCACATTATTGTGCAGGTATCACATGCACCACATGGGTCATACAGATGTTATATGGGCAAAGGGTATGGGGAGGTGTCTGACATCAGACAGCATGCTTCAGTATGCCAATGGGGGTTGTAGTGAGTGTGGATGTGATCATACGCATCATACAACACACAGACAAACACACAGGGTGCCAGTACTGACAGGCATGAGTGCATTTCTGCATGGGTGTGTGATGGTAGACTATGCCAGATGGCTATACAAGGCTAGGTGATGGGTATAACTTGACATCAGGCCACAAGACAATGGTCTGCATTGTGGCTCAGGGCTGTAGTTTCTGCATTTGCCCACACAGGTGGGTATTGTATCCCCCATCCAGTCACCTAGGTGACTATTGTGTGTGGCCAATGCTGTGCATCGCTTGCCATGTATGTGTTCCTTAGTCCATGACATGGATGGTGTCTGGGATGTGCACACCTCCCATATGCATGTACAGTGACATGTGGAACTGTACCTGGTGTGTCTGGCCCATGTTGTGTACACAGATTATCATCAGATGTGCCAGTCTTGGCCACCTGTGGCGGGAACAGGTAATGGACAGAAGGTTTATCCTGCACCTACATTGATAGCATGCTAACAGCATTCTCTGGTGTGAGTGGCATCTGTCCATAAAGGGCATGTTTTCAGGCATGGCATGTCCTTCGTGGGTCACATGTGATGGCACCACAGGTGTTGCAGGTGTCCAGTGGGGAACATGGGGAAGGTACAATGTCTGCATGTACATGCCTATTGGACAGATGGACAAGGTGCCATGCCCTCTTTAGCCCACTGCAATCACTCCATAATTACTATCAGTGGCCAATATGCAGTGTACTACCCACATATTGGCTGTTGCTTAGGCATGTGTGTGTGTGTGTGTGTGTGTGTGTGTGTGTGTGTGTGTGTGTGTGTGTGTGTGTGTGTGTGTGTGTGTGTGTGTGTGTGAGACATGGGTTGAGAGTGTGCTCTGGGTAATGCTGGGGTTGCTAACTATGATTGCCTGGCCTTAGGTTCATAGGTTCATAGGTTGGTACTGGGCTATCTGCCCGAAGGCATATATTAGCACAGCCACGTTGTGCGGTATTCACTGCCCCTTTAGTAGTTCCCTAGACCCTTGTACTAGCAGCTAGTACCCTTGGCCCCTATCTAGTAGTGCTGTTGGTGTGATCCCCGGTGTGACCTTTCTGTTACCCATCCACTCATCAAGGTTCCTCTTGAAGAGTGATAGTGACGGGCTCTGTCTTATGTAGATCGGGACCGTGTTCCATAGTAAGGGAAGTCTCTGTGAAGGGAATCTATCCCTCCAGCATGTTCTATTCATTGTTGTGTTGAGGTTTATATCCCTAGAGCGTGTAGCTCGAGTAGATTTGATTTTGCTAAGATGGAGCATGTTCAACAATTCTGGGTTGGACATGGCTCTGTACATTAGACAGAGATCGCCTCTGAGAAAGTGGTATGCAACAGAGAACAATCTTAGCTTTTTCAATCATGCTGCATAGGGCAACTGTTTGAGGCCAGTAATCCTCTTGGTTAGGTACCTCTGTGGTCTCTCCAGCTGCTGGAGATGTCTAGCCAGGTACATTCCAATTGGTGCATTGTACTCAATAATGGGTCTGATGAGGGAAGAGTAGAGGGCACCATTACATCCTTAGATCTTGATGCGAACCCTTTCGTGATCAGATGGGTCACATAGAAGGATTTTCTAACCACTTTGGTAACATGTTTATCAAAGAAAAGCTGACTATCTACTTGGGTCCCTAGATCCCTTATTTCTTCTTCAGATTTCAGGGGATTACCTCCTATATTGTAGTTTGTGGGTACTCTGTTTTTTCCAAAGGGGATTACTACGCATTTTTTTGCATTTAGCTTGAGACCATGGCTTTGACACCATGCATCAGTCTCATTTAGGCCCTTCTGGAGGATCTCCATGTCAGCCGGAGACTCTATTATAGCACCCAGTTTGCAGTCGTCTGCACACTTAGTCAGCCACAGCCCTTCCGTGCTTGCCTGTACTTCTGAGAAGTATATGCCAAACAGGAGGGGCCCCAGGACAGTGCCCTGAGGCACACCACTCGTTACTTGTCTGGATTCGGACATAGATCCCGCTACTCTTACTTTATGGGATCTGTCTGAGAGCCAGTTTGCGATCCATCTTGTGACGTAAGGGTTTATGCCCAGGCTGGTGAGCGTATCAATAATACCTGAATGGGGAATGGCGTCAAATGCTTTAGCAAGGTCAAGGTAAGCCGTGTGTACCTCCTTTCCCTTATCTATAGCCTTAGTAACTGTCTCAAAGAAATCCACCAGGTTCAGGAGGCATGATCTGCCCTTGACGAAGCCGAACTGTGTGGGGTCCAGTGACTGGAGGTTCCCAATCTCTCCATTTATGAGTTCCATAATGATTCGCTCCATAGCCTTACAGATCAGACTGGTCAGGCTTATTGGTCGGTAGTTCCCAGGGTCAGTTGTGGCCCCACCCTTGTGTAGCAGGACCACCATTGCCATGCACCATTCTATGGGCACATATCTTGTGGAGAGGCTGAGACTGAACAGGGTATTAACATGCGGGGTTAATTCCTTTTGGAGCTCGCGTATGACACAGCCTGGGACACTATCTAGTCCCATGGAGGCAGTGTTTTTAGCTTTAGATAGAGCCTTGTTAACCAATGTTTTAGTAATAATTGGGCTTACACAATCCCCTGGAATGGTAATAGGCCCTGTAGGTGGTGAGGGGGGTGGGGGATTTGCAATAAACCTGTCAGCCAAGATGTTGGCAATGTCAGAAGGGTCAGTGTATTTTGTTCCATTTTGTCCTAGCTCAGAACAGACCTGAGCATTGCCATTTAGGTTTTTGACGTAGCCATAGAAGGCCTTATGGTTATCCTTGGCATCCTTGGCAACTTTCTTTTCAAAATTAGTTTTAGTTGACTTGATGAGGGCCCTCAATTTCTTACTAATGCTGATCAGAGATGATTTTTCTACTTGAGATTTGGCCTTTTTTTGTATAAGTCTCCTCCTTTTATTGTAAAGTTTGCTTATGGCCGGGGTCCACCAGACTGGTTTCTTCTTGCTTGAGAAAGGAGTCTTGGTTTTATTTGGGATAGCACGGTCCATTCAATCCTGAAGATGCATATAGAGTGCCTTGGTGTAGGATTCCGCATCCTGGATATCATTATCCTTCTGCAAAGGAATAGTGAAGCTTTCCACTTCGGATGCAAGTAGTTTGAAGTTTGCTTTGGAAAGGTTTTTGACTATGGTTTCTTTGACTGGGGGAGGTGGAGGGGTGAGGATGTCCAGGGTTATCAGTTTGTGGTCGGATCTGACCAAGGAGGGAGTGATAACGGGTGTGGTACAATGGGCGCCCATATTTGTGATGATTAAATCCAATATGTTACATGTATGGGTATGGATTTGCACCCCAGCCTCTTGGCTGTTTCACTTCTGTTATCCCTATATGGTGGACATTGTGATATATAGCAGGGCCACCATATCAGAAATTTGCAAAAATTGCTGCAGATTGGGCCCAGGTGTCACACACTCACACCCACCTCCACACAGAGAACGAGTTACACAGACAAACACCTGTCATGTCTGGGAGAAGAACCCCTACCAAACTGGTTTATTACACAACAGCACTATGCAGTTATAGCACACACCACAGAGATTACTGGAGTACTCTTTCCCCAATGGTGTATATCACATTGGATGACATCAGCAGGATTGCTAAAGTAGGACATTTGAATTGTAGGGAGTGTGGCTAGGCTAAAATGCATTGCTCCCTACACAGACAGTGACACACACACAAAGCATCCACAACCAACATGTGTGGGTATAGAAACACTAACAGAGGTCTATAACACACTACAGCATGGTGCTGGTATAGGATGCACCATGGGGATTACTGGAGAACTCCTTCCCCAAAGGTGTATTTCACAATGAATGACATCAGCTGGATTGCCAAAGTAGGGCATTTGGAATGTACTGAATGTGACTAGCCTAAAATGCATTGCTCCCTATACAGACATTGAAACACACACAAAACATCCAGAACTGCTATGGGTGAGAATAGAACCCTACCAGATTTCTATATCATACTATAGCAATACGCAGTTATGGCACGAGCTACAGATATTATTGGACTGTCGCCTTCACAGAGGTGTATTTCTAGGTGGATGACATCAGCAGTCTTGCCAAAGTTGAGCATTTGAATTGTGGGGAGTGTGACTACCCTAAAAAGCATTGTTCTCTACACAGACAGACACACATACATACTTGCAAGGTCAGGGATTAGAACACCTCCCTAATTTATCACACTACAACAGTACGCAGTTATAGAACATGCTACGGAGATTACTGGGCTATAATCTTCACAGAGGTGTATTTCTAGGTGGATGACATCAGCAGCCTTGCCAAAGTTGAGCATTTGAATTGCGAGGAGTGTGACTATCCTAAATAACATTGCTCTCTACACAGACAGAATCAGACACACACACACACTTGCCAGGTCTGGGATTAGAACACTTAATTAATTTATCACACTGCACAGTTACAGGACTCAATACAGAGATTACTGGGCTACAATTTTCACAGAGGTGTATTTCTAGGTGGATGACATCAGCAGCCTTACCAAAGTTGAGCATTTGAATTGTGGAGAGTGTGACTACCCTAAAAAGCATTGCTCTCTACACAGAGTCAAACAGACACACACATGCACTTGCCAGGTCTGGGATTAAAACCCCTATCGAACTAATTTCTCACACTACACCAGTACACAGTTACAGTATGTGCTACAGGGATTACTGGGCTACAATCTTCACAGAGGTGTATTTCTATGTGGATGACATCAGCAGCCTTACCAAAGTAATGCATTTCAAGTGTAGGAAGTGTGACAACCCTAAAAAGCATTGCTTTCTACAGAGACAGACAGACGCACACACACTTGCCAAGTCTAGGATTAGAACTTCTACATAACTAGTTTATCACACTACAGTAGTATGCAGTTATGGGATGTGCCACAGAGATTACTGGGCCACAACTCTCCCAAAGGTGTATTTCACAGTGGATGACCTCAGCAGGCTTGTCAATGTAGGGCTATGGGGAGGGCAGTGTGTGTGCATGGGCCATAATCCATTCATCTAGAGGTTGACACACCACATGCGGGCACACACAGGGTCATATTTCGCAAGGTACGTGTATACAGATGCTAGATGACACCTTCCTTATACAATCATGTTGCACAGCTAGCACATGCACCACATAGTCTGTACGGCTGACAGATACCGGTGGCTAGTATCTACAGTGAGTGACATCTGTACCTCATGTGGTTGTGGCCCTTTGGCTGTGTGCTGGGTGGGACAGGCCTGGATGGCTGCTTGTTGCAGTCACCCTCTTCCACACATCTATGTACATCTACCTTTGGCTTATTATAGTGTGTTATCCTTAGATATATGTCTGTAGTCCTGTCCACTGTGTGTGCAAAGCATGTGTGGCGCATACTGAGGAGTGTCTGCACTAACATCTGTGACTGCCAGTTATGTCTGGTCCACTGGTGTTTGCAGACAAGGCCTTCATGTGTTCAAGTGTGTGAGCATGCCCAGTATGACCTTTCAGTGTGTTGCTTGACTGACATTGCTTTCATTTCTCTGTGTGTGAGAATGCCCAGTATGCCCGTCTGTATTGAATGTGTGGATCAAGTCCAGGTAGTCTGTATTGCAGTGCTGACCTAGGTATTGTACATCTGCAGGTAGCATGCCATTTCTGCAGGGTGTCCGTCAATCCCATGGCATTGACTGTTACTACATTTCTACATGGGATGGGGGGGCACACGTGCCTATTTCTACATTTCTTCAGAGGATTGGGAGGCACACCTGACTTTTACTACATTTCTACATAGGATGGGGTGGGGCACACCTGACTTTTTCTACATTTCTACACAGGCTTTGGGGGGGCACACCTGACTGTTACTACTTTTCTATGTAGGATAGGGTGGGGCACACCCGACTATTTCTACATTTCTGCACAGGCTTTGGGGGGTACACCTGACTGTTACTACATTTCTACGTAGGATGGGGTGGGGCACACCTGACTATTTCTACATTTATACACAGGCTTTGGGGGGGGCACACCTGACTGTTACTACATTTCTATGTAGGATGGGGGGGCACACCTGACTATTTCTACATGTCTACACAGGATTGGGGGGGCACGCCTGCCTGTTACTACATGTCTACGTAGAATGGGGGGGGCACACCTGACACCTGTACACATTTGCTATGACTGTACTGGTATTTCAGGTACTCCATTTCATTCTGTAGTCTTACCTATCATGCTGCCTAGAGGCACACCAGTGTACTACAGATCTTAGCTTTTATTTACCTACATATTAGTTTCAGACTTCCTACCCTTCAAAACTGACATCCCACTGCCTGACCTGCTGTCGTCTGTCTGTGTAGGCCTGGGGCATTACCCATAGGCATCATTCAGAGGCCATAGCACAGCCTTTGTTTGTGTTTGTCTACACCTGTCCTGCTGGCTGTGACTGTTGTTGGGTATGTGAACCCCCCCCCCCCGACTGGCATGTGTGAGTCACTTACCTTGTGGGTGTCCCAGTATTGAGGGTGGTGCTGCAGGACTGCCTATGCCAGATGCACATAGTACACTCTCTACGCATGGTTGAACACAGGTAGTGTAATGTTTGGCATCCCTTTTACTGTATGTAAAAGTCGGAGAGAGTTGTCATTCCCTGGGTCCCTCCTGTGTCAGTGTATGTGCTGTGCATTGCCTCTTTGCCAAGGCCAGAGCATACTGGGCATGCCTCCTTCTGCCTACTGGGGCAGACTCAGGTTGTTCCTCCTCTGAGTCACTCTTTGCCTGTGTAGGCCTTGGCAATGGTGGGGGGCTGTGTGGCCCTGCCCCATGCTGTTCCTGCTGTAGCTGTTTCCACAGGATCATAATGTGTAGCATGGCACATATGAGGACAATTTGGGTACATGTAGCTGGTGAGTACTGCAAGGCTCCACTTGATGTGTCCAGGCACCAGAACCATGACTTGATCATCCCAAATACAAGCTCTACTATAATTCTGGTCTGTGCGTGTGCCTCATTATGGAGTTCTTGTTCGGGTGTGTGTGCATTTCTGATGGGTGTCATCAGCCACGACTCCAGTGCATATCCAGCATCCCTCACTAGGTGACTGTCAGGAATGTCCCCATTGGCAAATCTCTGGTACAGCTGTGTCAGGTGCCAGATGTGGGAATTGTGATAACTTCCAGGGCAGCCAGCACACACATTCATTATTATGCCCTGGGCATCACACACGACCTGCATCTTGATGGAGGGGAAGCCCTTGTGGTTGATGTAGACCATACCCCACTCACCGGGTGGTGCTTTGATGTGTATGTGCATGCAGTCTATAGCACCCACTACCTCAGGGTATTCTGCTATTTGGTGGAACAGTTGCACGGGTGTTGGGGAAATATACGTGCTCACCAACTGTGCCGACATGGCATCCAGGAACTGGTGGAGTACCCTGGATGCTGATGCCTGTGAGATCCTCATCATATCCCCAGTTGGCCTTTGGAATGTACCTGTAGCTAGTATTCTTAGGCCTACACATACCTTGGTATCCACTGTGATGGGTTCCCCCTCTGTTAGTTCTGTGTGTGAGGCCTGACTGGCACAGCTCAACAATTTGCTGTAGGAGGTCCCTGTCCACCCTATAGCGCTCCACTATCTCCAGCTCACGTAGCCCCTGGTAGGTTACCCTGGGTCTGTACACTCTTCTCCGTCTCCTCACTGTGGGTTGGTCAACAGTATTCACATCCTCACCACCCTCAGCCTCTTCCACAAGTTGTTGTATGATAGCTATTGCAGCCCCTATCATTTTGCTGTTGTGAGTGTTAAATGTTCCCCGTTTGTTTACACTGGTGGTGTAGAGTGTTGGAAAAACCAAAGGGGAAGGTGTTTGCAAAGTTTATAATAGTGTTCTGGGCTGGGCTGGTCTGCTGCCTGTGTAATTGGCTGATTCTGATACATTTCACCTGCCAGCTATGCTAGTTCTCCTTGATTACTACTGCTGCTTTCCCTTCCCATTGCCTTCCTGTTTAAGCCTGGGGGCGCGCCGCGCAAACAGAGTGCTCAAATGTGCTCAGTGCTGCTATTTCCTGGTTTAACTTTTGTTTTCTGCCTTTAAAACCCGGTGTGCAGCTTGCACACCCGCTTAAGCATTGTAAAGAGTGCTAGGCAGGTTTAGACACACCCCCTAGCTTAGCTGTGCTAAGCTAGGTGCAAACCCGAGCCACAGGGCTCCAATCCGCTTACAGTATGCCTGACACACACCCCCATGATGTCACCTGTCTCCTAGGCTTGCACCAAGCTATTCCTACTCTTACACTGTTGGGACCTGACTCACATGCTGGGGAATACTGGGATTCACTATCCTTCCCCTCATTTGCATAGGATTGCCTGCTAATGCATAGTTACATGTCTCCCACTGAGCCTCCCCCCTTAGCAAAGACTACTCACTGTCCATATTGTCTTCTGCCTCCCATTGACTTGCATGGCAGAATACTGATTTTAGTTAGAATGCTTAATTTAGGTTCATTTTATTTCCCCCCCGATCCCATTTAAACACGCCGCTGCCCTATGCTTAAACAGCCAAGATCGGGGAAAAAAATAAAAGTTGCTTTTTGTATTTTTTTTGCTGTTTGCAATGCCAATGGCCTTATACTTGGCCATTGGCATGCTTACTACATGATATGCAGCCTTTATTTGGAGCTGTCACAGCTCCGTTTTGGATTTTGCAGAAACGTACTTGGTTATTAACCAAGTACATTTCTGCAGATAGCACTAGTCCTACACAGACGGTTGCAAGCTTCCTGGATTGCAAAATCACCTCATTTGCATATATTTCTCCTGAAAATGGGGTGATTTGCATACAAGGGCTTAGTCCTTGCAGGATTAGTGCAAGAGCGCTCGTGCACACCCCTGCAGGCTGTTCCTGGATCGCACGGCACGCATATTGCCTGCTAGAGCTCCTGCACCAATCTTGCACACCGTGCAAGCTTTAGAGAATTTGGGGGTATGTTTATATATCTAAATGTATATTTCAACTGTTAATTCATGCAAACTGCTTATACAAACATAGGTAAGGAGATTTTCTCCCCAAGTATCTGCTGAAAAGAGATTTCACCAAGCCAGACTTCCTTGATAAACAAAGGCAAATAAAAAACAAACACAGAGAAATAAATAAGTATGCAATTGTTATTGTAAATTATTATTGTCGGTATAATTTTTATGGAAAGAATTACATGCCAACTTGGTGTCAAAGCCCAGCATTGGAACTTTTAGCTTTAGCTTATGCAAAAATGGGAGGAGCACAGAGTTTTCTTATGAGGAACAAAAATAAGAACATCTATAGACATGCTATATAGTTTCATTAAGTTGAAGTTTTTTACTTTCACTTTCTGTATTATATATGAATGTATATCCATATATTGAAAATTTGCTTTATTGAAAGGCAACTGATCGAACAGAACTTGTTATTAAGCAGCTTATTTAGATATTAAGCAAAAAATTAAATAAATATATAAATATATATTTTTTGTAGTGAGGCAAGCCTCCCTGCACCTCCACCTCCCTGCTAAGTATATATACCAACATTGAGATCTCACTACAGTGGGGGAAGGGCAAATTCCTGATCTCCACTGTATTGTGATATCACGCAGAAAAAAACGCTATGTTTGATCAGCTGATTTTCAGCCAGCTATACTGGCCTTTGTCATTCAACAATTGGAATATTCAAACAATTGTCTGAAACCCATAAAAGCTTAAGTGATTTTGACAATCTATGTGGTAGATCTCACATATTGAAGATAACCCAGTCAAAACACACACAAAAACTCATACACGTCCTCACACACACACACACACACACACACACACACACACACACACACACACACACACACACACACACACACACATAGAGACTCATGATCCCCTGCTTAACCCCTCTATTATGACCAACCAGACAGACACACATTAAAGCAGCCTCATTCATTCCCCCGGAGACATACATAAAAATGTCCACACGGATCTGCTTCTAAATATCGTAATTTCAGTATCCCAAAGACCGTAATACCGAGACCGGAACACTGAAAGTTCACAATACTGAAAGTTTAATATACTGATGCCCATAATATGGAATATGAACACGCAAACCTTATATACAGCCCTCTACACCAAATCACTACTATACAAAAAAACACTGTAAAGTTCTAAAAACAACAAAGAGCTCTTAAAAAATAAAAGAACTACTCACTTACCTTCCCTCCACAAATCAGACTATCTAAATCCCAACTAAGTGGGGGGGCTATGTCTCCCATACCCTCCCAACTATATATAACAACTCTGGGATTGCACTACAATGGGGAAAAAGGAATATACCTGTTTCTTACCTGATACTACTGTACACACTTCTACTACTGCTAGGAGCATATGAAACATCTGCAATACTTGTTCACATACTTCCTGTACAAATTTAAAGAGACGTACCTCATTTACGAACACTAAATACGGACTTCCTATGGTAATATCAGTATTCTGATAATGGCTCTTTAAATTTCACTTTTTAATATTATGGTCATTGGTATTTTAAACCTTCAGTATTGTGAACTTTCGGCATTCCAGTCTCAGTATTATGGTCTTCTGGATATTGAAATTACGGTATTTAGAAGTAGATCTGTCCACATACATATATATACACACACACACAGTCACCCCCCCCCCCCAAGTTTTTGCTGAACCTATCTATACTGCAAGTACTCTCATAGGAGTGAATGGATGACTAGAGCAAAATTTTACTCACTAAGCTAGTATCTAAAATCACTTGCCTGAACAAATTAGGAGCCATGAACATTTCCAGGATAGAGCACAGAGTTAATTAGCATTAACAACTCTGCAGAACTGTCTCATTAGGATGCTCCATCAACTTTGAGAGTGCTCTCTATGAAGAATCCTCCATGAGGAGCAAACTTCAGGGGCAGAGGAGTATCTAAAATCAAAAGGCTTAGGGTGATATGAAAACCTTCTGAGCTAAGATGGTCTACAATGTGCTATGACTTTTTGAATCCTAGGCTTTGTCTTTATCATGAAAGCAGCTTCAAGTTTGTTTTTTGTTTTGTTTTGTTTCTGCTTTTTTGTCTTTCAGACCTCACTTGTCATTGAACATAGCCTTTTTGGTTGATTATTCTTTTTTCATGTTGATGGATTCTCAGAATTTGTTTACTTCAACTTCTGGCCCACCGTTTTCAAATTAAGCAACAAACAGTTAAACTATAAATATTAACAACTCTTTTGTATACAGCTTCTACAAGTTCGACTTGTGTAGTCATAAATTCTGGGTTTTTTAATTGTAAAGAATTAAATTCTGGTATTGCTGTTAGTCCTACTTTATGTATATATATATATATATAGATAGATATATATATATATATATATATATATATATATATATATATATATATATATATATATATATATAGATTCCAGTCATTAAGTCGAATGTCTGTTTAGTCTACAAGTGCTAGAGGTGGTGCTTAATATCGAAGGTATAGATAGTGGAATGGTCAAAATGTCTAGGTGATATTTTGTCGAGAAAGGTGAGTTGGGTTGGAGGGGATGAGAGTGTTTGTGTGTGTGTGTGTGTGTGTGTGTGTGTGTGTGTGTGTGTGTGTGTGTGTGTGTGCGTGTGGGGGTTAGGTTCAGGGATAGGTGATGGAATTGGTTTTGTAAGTTTGCGTACCAGTGAGTGTATTTAGGATTAGGTAAAGGGATGGATGTAGTGTTGCAAGTTGTGTTTGTGTGTATATGTGTATCTGAGTATGTCTTGTGTGGTGGCAGTGTTACGGGTAGGTTTTTATTAAGGTAAGGTGTAGGGTTGGAGTTGAGGGAAGGGGCAAGCAGGAGCATGCCAAGCTTAGTAATGGGTACTAACCCTATCGCTGCCCATTTCCCCATCCCTAGCCCTACAACTTACCTTAATAAAAAGCTTCCAGTAATACTGCCACTATTCAGACAAATTTGAACGTAGTGTCATGGGGGGGGGGGGGTTAGTGTAAAAATCAGGAGAGGAAATACTTTATATCTCCCAATCTTTTGCAATTTCAATATTTAGGGTGTATTGTAGTAAGAACATTCAATCATTTAGAGGAAAACCAACTATATATATATATATATATATATATATATATATATGTATTGCTATAAAGGACATAATAATTATTATGCCAAAACCAAGACCAGATTGAGGTTGTACCAGTAGATGAACAAGATTATCAGAAGATATTTTTAAACATGAGATTCCAGTCATTAAGTCGAATGTCTGTTTAGTCTACAAGTGCTAGAGGTGGTGCTTAATATCCCTGGTTGGGAGGGTGGCCTAGTGGTTAAGGTGTTTGCCTTACAAAGACAAGGTGCAGGGTTTGAGACTCACAAGGGATAATTGGCTAGGCTTACAATGGCTCGCAAAGGCAGTTAGCCTAGTACTAACCTATGAACCTATTAATAGAGATTAATAGGTAATGGATTACACCCTTTGAATATGTCATTGAACAAATATCCACTGCTATTCATAAGTTCATAGCAAAATACTAAGCTATCATCCCTGGCTAGACATTGTAAGTCTAACTATGTTACCATGTTTTTACACATGTGAGATACTTCCTTTTACACAGAAGTGAGCTTGTTTGACATTATCAGAGCTTATCAGTGGATAGGTGACACCCTTTGGATATGTTATTTAAGAAATATCCACTGCTGGTCACAGGCTCATAAGTTTATAGGAGAATACTAGTTTATCATTCCTGGTGGGACATTTTAAGCCTAACTATGTAACTTGTGTGTCGCCTAGCTGTGTTATCCCATAGGTATTTAATTATCCTTGCCACAATTTTATTTAAATCATTTTCATTTATAAAGTATCAAAGTAGCAATAGCAATACATTAAGTATGCACTCAGTGGTTAGAGACCTGGGCAGACAGGTTGACAGCAACCTTTCCTTTGACCACCATGTCTCCACAGTGGTAAGAAAGGCATTCTGTACTGCTCATCTCATAAGTAAGGGCATTGCCTGCAGAAAAAAAGAAGTTATAACCTCCCTGTACTGTTTTCTCATCACACCAATCATTGAGTACAACTCCCCTTTTGGTATGTACCTTTCCAAGCACCTGCAGCAATTGGAGAAACCACAAAGGTTCCTCACAAGGAAAATTCAAGGTCTTTACCATCTGTCCTATGGGGATAGTCTGAAATCACTGTCACTTTAATCTGTTTCATACAGACTACTCAGAGGTGATCTCTGCCTTGCATACAGGGCAATCTCTGACCCTGCTTTATTGGAAATGCTGCATCTCCATAAGTCAAATGTTACATGGGTTACTCGCTCTAAAGGCCTTAACCTGTTATGTGACATCAATAAAACCTGTTGGAAGGAGAGATTTGTCTCTGAGAGGTTACCACACCTTTGGAACAGACTCCCGCTTCACGTCAAAAAGAGTGCCTCTTTGGCCTTCTTCAAACACAATCTGGACGGTTGGATGGGTGACTGCAAATTCACTCTGGGGGCTCCACCTGTGTCCCTCTTGGACAGGGGCAATAAGTCCTGATCGTGGAAAAAAGGGTAAGAACTTGGCTATGATTGTAAGGGCCCTATGGCTATCAGTCCAGTAACTTCCTATGATCCTATGATCATATTATTAGCTAGGTCACACCTTCAGTATGTTAGGGCACCCTACTGTACAGTAGGGAGTTTAAGTCCTGCCTGTATCAATTAGGAGAATGGAGTGAGTCTTAGGGTAAATGTACTATTTCTTATTTATTGGTCTAAATTATGTTTGAATAGGAACATGGAAGAGCTTTGTTTTACGTGGATGGGAAGATTGTTCCAGACAAGTGGCATCCTTTGCAATATCTAATGCTCCCTCCAAATAGTTTTGCAGAAATGGCTTAAGACCTTGAAACAGGTGTTCCTAGTACCATTAAACTTCAGAATGTGGAGTAAGTTCATAAGAACTGGCTGTTGGGCTGTCTCATAAGCCATGCAGGTCTATGTTTGGTTATCAAAAACATAAACCATTGAACAGCTAAATATCGAACTGAAAGCATCATTATTGAAGATTACCGAACATCAGTAACAGTGAAAAAAAGTTCATCGAATAGTAACAGGTTTTGAGGTGGTCCATGCATGACATTCATGTTAGGCCCAGTATTCTTTTTGTGAGAAACATCTGTGGCCACCCTAATTGTTGCAAATGCCTGGACAGGTACATGCCAAAAGGGGTACTGTACTCAATGATGAGCCTAATGAGGGCTGAATAAAGTGGGACAATGACATCTCTGGGCCTCTAAGCTATTCCCCATTTATATGCTAAAAATATAGAAGGACTTCCTTGCAAATGTGGAAACATGTAGATCAAATGCTAAGTTGCTGTCTAAGTTCCCAAATACCAAACTACTGGTTCTACTCTCAGGGGTGTATTGTCAATGTGATAGTTCCCTGGAGCAGTTGGTTTTCCAAAGGACACAATAATGCACATTTTGGCATTTAGTCCATCCCCTGGATTCAATAAACCCTGTGCAGGAATAGTGCTATTCCTGCATGCAGTGGTTCGTGTCCATCTAGCATTAGCATTAGCAGCAGCACGCCTTGCACATTCATGAAGGTGCGCTGCTTTTAAGGTTAAATGGACACGAACAGTGAACGAGTGCAGGGGGCATGTTTAAGTAGTGCACGGATATTAAACATGCCCCGTGCACTCAGAAAGTGCTGTACAGAACTTTCAAAAGTATTTCAGTGTCTGCAGACACTGAAATGAAATTAAAATTAGTATTTCAGTCTCCGTGGACACTGAAATAGCTAAGGGAGCAAGAAACAATGCAGGGGGTGTGTGACAGGTTCTGTCACACACCCCCTGCATTGTAAAAGTGCCGTATGGCACTTTGCAAGTGCTGTCAGCCTTCATACAGCTACTACCAACATTTCCTTACCTGTCAAACCTGTGGAGAAAATATCTGTGAACACTACCTGACTGTTTTTACATTTATTACTGATTCCTTGTGCGTAGATATGTACACATCTTAGTACCACTCTCTGGATTCAAACTGTGTCTGGGTGTGAAAAATTAACAACTAAACTATTTCTCATCACACTGAGCTACCTACAGCCCTTCCCCAACATTCCATTGTCACCTTAAAAAAAAAGAACATCTGCCCCCCCCCCAAAAAAAAAATTGCTCCATACATAGCTCTACATTTCTGTCTCCATCAACCCTTGTTCTGCCCAGCAACAAAAGAATAAGCCCTGCCAAGTCTCAAATCCAGAATGCTGTATACTACAATCACAGCAACATACCACTACACCATCTGAGCTATAGGAATGTGTAATGGTTTTACAAACATATCATGCATTCTGGTCATTTAACATTAATGAAAAAAGTCATCATTTCTAAGTGTGGAAACCAGGACCCTGTGCACTACAATCAAAGCAACACACTTCCACACCATGTGAGCTGTATGAATTTGCAATGTTTTTACAAACATATCATGCACAACAGTAATTTAAAATAAGGGGAAATTATATATCCTTAGTACTCTTATATGCATATATATATATATATATATGTATCTATAGATACCAATATATATATATATATATATATATATATATATATATATACATATAAGTGGCATGGTTTGCTTTAACATACAATTCCAGATAGATTCCAGGTCTGAAACACAAATGAATGTCATTATTTACTGATGTCAATGCTCACATCATCCCAGTGATTTCTCAGAAACCACAACTGTTATGGGCAACAGACTAAACATATGAGCCACTCATCTGGACAGTGTGTAGACATGTGGACAGTGGAGAGGTATGACGCAGTTATGTAACAGAATGGAAAAACCTGTGACAGCTGCCAACCATGTCACCCAACACCTTCTGAACCACAGTAAGACCAACACAACACTACCCCAAATCAGCTCTGGGTAATTACCCATTGTATCCAAATATATCATGCACTACAGGGATGGAACTGTAGGGAAAAGCAGATAGTGGTGCAAACATGTCCACCCAGAACCATTTCCACCACAGTCACAGCAACATACCAGTACCCCAAATGAACTCTAGAGTAGAATGACAACTGTTTGAACAAACATATCCTGATAGCCACTCACACACTACACCGACATATACTGGACCAACTCACAGTGTACTGGGAATCCTGAGGTGTTACAGGACATTTCTCAGTCTGCCCCTACAAACATATACACCTGATAGACCTTCAGCAGCCATAGCAGCATACACAGTCAGATAGAAAAAGGATCTATGACACTCTCATCTGCTACTCTCCCTACTCAGCCCAACAAGCATCTACACACAACACTGCTATACAATCTTGGCAGTCTGTTCACAATGGCCAGACATACATAGCTCTCTTATGTACAGCTTTCCACAGACTGTCCAGGGTGTGAGGCCATATTCATGGCCACTGCCGCATGCCACTTCCAGGAGTTTGCTAAGTCAATGGGATGATACCTGGAGTGCAGTTACTAAATAATATCACATACCTCTGACCTCTTACTGCAAGACATCTGGACAAAGCATAACATACTTGGGGAACAGGGGGACAGAAAGAGGGACATATCTCACATAATGATGTTACAAACTGAAACAGTTGCTGGTGTCACAGGCTTTGTTGTAACATAACATCCCTGAAGGATATGATGTCTGAAACACCAAAGGATGTCAACAGTTACTGACTACAATATTCACATTATCCTACTGATTCCACAAAAACAGATGTTGTCTGAGGAGCAGATCAAATATAGCAGGCAAACCGCTGGGCAGTCTGTGGACATCAGGGCAGTTGAGAGGTATATCAAAGACATATCACTGTCAGACGTCAAGTCATGCAGAAAATGCTTGTCCAGATTAATCCTGTTAATCTAGCAACCCTCTATGTGTATAACAGCACTACTGACATGCAATCTGTACCCAATTTTGGAGCTTTCTCCTCCATGTTGTTGGGCTGTCTCCACATGTCCTGTCCTGAGAGGTATTCCCACCTACTGTCTGTGAAGCTGTAGCCCCCAAACCTCCATAATGTCCACCACACAGGCAAGGAAAAGAGGCTAGCCCCACATAAAGGCTGTAATTATAGCACTGTGTTGCTATGGCATTGGCAAATGGAAAGACAACACAGCTGCTCTGGATGCAAGTAGCAAGTGGGAGACACCAATTGGTGCACAGGCCATCACCTGCTCATGATCAGTACCTACAAAAGGCAAGCTGCTGCCTATGCAACACAGGTCTCAACTCATCTACACAAAGACAGGCTGCGACTACACATACCTAACCATTTGCATTGTTGTGAGGAAACTCTTGGATACTATAACAGGTAAGAAATTATGTAAGCTTGTAATGGAATGCAGAAGGGGGATGCAATTATGTCAAATGAGACATTAAACACTAGGCCACAACAAGACTTGCTGGACTCACATGCTGCTGTCCGGCACCTAATGCCATTCCTGCTTGCCCTGCCTGCATTGACATGGAGCACATCTCTGGCCCCTGAGTCACCCCATAAAAGGTCAGCTCCTACTGGAGTGTCTATTGTCCAATACTGAGTGTGTCACTGCTAGGCCAACTACCTGGGATGTTGTAATTATTCATATGTCATCTGTGAATGATACTCTGATACATATGCTTGTCTTACAAATGTAAGAGAAGTATATAAGGTATGTGCATACTACACGACAAGTGCAGATGTGCATGTTGAACTGTGTGTGATATACTGAGCCCATACCTGACAACTGTCCAGAGTTTTGCAGACTGACCACATGTCTGCTTCATATTTGTAGTCAATGCCTCAGATAGTTGTGTTTTGTCTGGCACATCACTGGCAACCCTTTAAAGACTGAAGTCATAACATATTAGCAGGAGCGGCCTTAGGTCAACTGGTGCCCTAGGCAAAAGGGCTTGATGACACCTTCCACACACCACCTGGTACCCCCATCCTGGTCTACTTACACCAAGTAAATGCTGGAAAAGCACCCCTGCCAGATCGGCGCCCTAGGCCGCCACCTAGTTGGCCTATGCCTAAGGCCAGCTATGCATATTAGCATACATTTGATTGTCAGATGTCATATCTTGTAGAGTAGATCTGTGAATGCGACACCATCTTTGCTGGCAACTAAGTGTGTTTCAGCTAGATTTATAAAGTGACACTATTTACTGGCCTTTGCCCACCACTGATGTGTGCATTTGTGCAGATGTCTTGCTCTAACAGGAGCTAGGTGTCTTACCATGAAACCAATGTGAATGCAAGCATACCTTGTCCTGTAGGATGCCGACATTTGTGCAGTCACTGACACCTGCTTTGTAGTTGTGGAGAGCACATGAAGCTTGCCAGGTCACTCATCCCATCATACGTTTAGACCCCAAATGGAGGCCTGCAAAGCCACAGGAGGTGGAGTGTTGAACATTAGCATACACATACACTCCTCCAGGCTGGCCAAACAGTATGATGCATGGGTGACATCCCAAGTGCAGTTAACAGTTGACAAAGCACATACTCAAATCATAGCTAGCTACAGGCCTCCAATCAAGACTATGGACACCCACCACACCTATTGGGACCTGCTGGATTCTGTCAGGATTCAAGCATCTACCCTGCTCCTGGGTGACATCAAATACCCAACCATAGTGTGCATGACCTATGCCACCTGAACATGAACGCACATAGATTCCTCGGCTTTGTCAAATGCAATGCAGTGGATCAGCTGGTCAACACTCCTATGGCAGGTGGAAATATCCTGTAACTGGTCCTAACCAACATGAGTAGCCACTGTAGCACTCCTATAGTGCCATCCTCCTTGGTAATATCTGACCACATAGCCATCACTGTTCAGGTCACCATCTCCCCTGCCCCCTCCCTTTACGGTGTCAAACAGATTGAACTGTACACAAATAACTACAAATCCCCTCAGAGCAGGTAGAAGTAGCTGTACAGCCAACATCCCATTTGTTGAAACTAGCAGCAGTGTCCAGGCCTACATCATAATACCATGTAGGCACCTATATAGCTGTTTGGACTCAGCAATACCTGACAGGACAACATCATCTCTGTCAAGGTAGGGTAAATGCCTATGTTGGACAGCAGCAATACACAAATACCCTAATAGATGGAAACAATTGCTGGATGGGCCAAGAAGGAACAGGTGCCTCATTGGAAGCAATGTCACCTTGATCTACACAAGCAAATAAGGGCACAGGTGATGTATCCTAAGGCTGTCTTTGAGTGCAAATAGGACACATCCACCAAGGCAAATCACTAGGCCTTCCACACGTGTCTGCAATTCCAGAGTCATCATACAAATCTGCACTGTAGTGATGGTCAATAACACCACATACACATATGGCATAGATATAGGCAACCAGCTGCAGACAGGTGAAGTGTACACATCATCACCCTGTCCCCCCATTAGTACACATGTGCATGTATAGCACCTGCCCCCTCCCCTCATCATCAGGAAGCAGGTCCGTAATCCCCTCTCAAAGGCAAAACACAGAGCTCTCCATAGGCCTGATACCATCCCTGGCTGCATCCTACATGAACACAGGCATGGGCTCTCAGATCTGCACTGTAGTCAACCACAGCCTGAGCACCAGTGTCATCCCATCTGCACAGAGGACAGCCACTGTCATCCTTATACGTAAAGGTGGAGCAATACACTGACCCAGCCAATATTATGCACATCAGCCTAACTAGCCTGGTCTGCAAGGGAATGGAAGGCAATATCAAGGACATTATAAACATGGACATCGGCAACACTGAAATGCCTGGGCCCACACACCATGGTATTGTCAAAAGGAGATCAGGCCTGTTAAACCTAGTCACCCTCTCTGAAGTGGTCAAAAGACACAGAGACGAGGAGATGAGAGAAAGATGGTGAACAATGCCTACCTTCACCTAGCCCAATCCTGTCACACTAATCCCCAGGCAGACAGGATACATATGCCTACACAGCTGGGCACTAACCTGTAGGTTACCAGATGGTTAACTAACTGGCCCAATGATAGTACCCATTCAGTCAAAGTAGTGGAACCCATGTCTAGTAGTAGATTCATCCACAACGGTGTACCCCAAGGATCGGTCTGAGAGCCTCTACTGTTTGAGATATACATATCTGAGGTAGAGGACAAAAGCAGTGGTCTGTGGCTGACCAGGTGTAGAGATGCTTGCAAGCTGGCCACAGTCTTACATTCCCCTACTGATGTCAGCATCCACCAAGAGGCATTCACCCAGTTACTGCCTGGTGCAAGAAGCATTACCGTAAACTGAATGCCAGAAGAGGCATCATTCTCCCTGCTGTGGCAGATGTCATCCACACTAAGTATGATAGTAATAATGTACTGAGCATGCAATCAGGTGTGAGGCGACTTAAGCACTGAGGCTGGTAGCAACCTGACAGTTTCCCACCATGTGGGCACCATTGTACGGAAGGCCCTCTATATGCCCCACCTCACAAATATGGGTATGTCATAGGTAGGCCATAGGTAGATGTAAAGTGAGAGCAGAACTCTAGAGTACTGAGCAGTACTGTTGTAAAAAATAGAAGCCTATGCAGTTTTTAATGGACTTTTCTTCTCTTTCCCCCACCCCTCATCTGCATCACTAATTATTCATATACTACTGGTATGTTTTCATAAAACCTAATGTTGGCACATGTGTTTCATTATTGTTCATATAATTAATTGGTTGCATGTTAACATACCTTGTTCAAATACTATTGTTGGTGGCCTGTTGCCGTTATTGTTACTGGCATGCTGTTACAATGCTTACTGTTGTTTCATTTATGCATCTGTTCTGTTTGCTATGCAACTGTTTCACATCTGCTGTTTTGGGTTAATTGGAACACCCATGCATGATGTTAAAACTAATATTTAAATGTTTTGTCCATGACTAACCAATATATCTTGGAAAACCTCAACAGCATAGCACGTTTGGGAAGGCTGATCCCAGCTGATCCACCTGTCCCACCCCATCTGGCTGTTGCACTGGGCCCCAGCATGTCTGGGACCCACCCTGGAACTTCATCTTCTGCAGGCCCTGCACCACCTGGGTGTGAACACGGAGATGAGCCCGTTATCTGCCGTCAGTTCTGGGGTATGGTGTGCAGTGTCATCTACTCTGAGTTGGGTGGCCAGCTGTACCAGATGGAGGGCCACCTGGCACACATTGTGAAGCAGGCTGCCCCTCCTGTCCATCATTGGGGCTGTGAAGGTGCAGTGGTGACTGCCTGTGGGTGGGGATGTCACTCCCACTGTATCCATATGGGAGCTCATGGGCCTCTGAATCCCAACCACCCACCCCGTCCAAGGTATTTACCCCCACATGTGTCATACACCACCCCTGTCTGCTGTGTTGTCTGTCCTGTCTGTCTGTCTCCCTACCTCCCCAGACATACCTACAATCCTTCCTCAACATCCCACTCTCACCTTAACAAAAAAAAAAAGGGCATCTGTCCCAAAAAATATATCGCCCCATACATAGCTGTCCATTTCACACGTGTCCACTGAACACATGTAATCTTGTCCAATTGGCTTGACAACACATTTCTGTTGTCCTCACCCCCTCTCTCTGTACTTGGAGTGTCCAAATTCACCTCAAAATTCTGTACAAATGCACAGCTGTTGCTGTATAAGAAATGGACAGATATGGACCTTCCCTACACCTGTCCTGCACATCCTTAGCTACCTTTCATATTGTTTTTCCCTCTGCGTGCCCCTTTTTCACAACTTTCTTATCACCCCTTTTTCTTTTCTTTTAAAGAAATTAGCGCAGGTGTAAGTGAGAGTAAGTAGGAGTAAGCGAGTTTGTGCGATGCTAAGTGAAGCCAAAATGGATTAAGCATCTCTACGGCTAACCATATCTTGGCATCGCTTAGCTCCATGCAAACCAGCTTAAAGCCTCTTAAACCTGCTTTAATCACTCTGTCTCCATCAGCTGGTGTCCTGCCTAGCAACAAAATAATCAGCCTTGCTAAGTCTCAAACCCAGGACCCTGCGCACTATAGTCAGCACAATGTATGACTACACCCTTTGAGCTGCAAGAATTGCTGATGTTTTTGCTAACAAATCAAGCAGTAGAGTCATTCAACAGTAGGACAAAAGCTCTGTGGAATCACCCAGGTTTTATATAAAAAGGGAAGGCATCTCTGATCAGTATTAGCAAAAAGCTACGGGCACTCATAAAATTGTCTAAGGCCAACTTCGAGAGAAAAATTGCACAGGACACTAAGGATAATCACAAGGCTTTCTTTAGTTATGTTAGGAACCTGGGTGGGAATTCCCAGATATGCTCAGAATTAGTCCAAAATGACAAAAAATACACCAAACCCACAGACATTGCCAACATCCTAGCTGACAGGTTCAGTGCAAACTTCTCCCCCCAAAAGGGCAAATATCTATCCCAGCAGAGTGCTGCCCCCTGACATCTCAGATGCTCAGGTAAGAGCCGCCCTCTCCAAAGCAAAAAACACAGCATCAATGGGATCAGACGGTGTCCCGGGCTGCGTCCTACATGAACTCCAAGAAGAGCTAAACCCAAACATAAAACTACTGTTCAATCTCAGCCTTACTACAGGATATGTACCCAAAGAGTGGCATACAGCAACAGTGGTCCCTCTCCGCAAAGATGGTGCCTCAACGGATCCTGGAAACTATCGCCCCATAAGCCTGACTAGCTTGGTCTGCAAAACTATGGAAAGGATCATCATGGACCTCATAAATAAAGATATTGGGGACCTACAGACACTGGATCCTACCCAGTTCGGCTTTGTTAAGGGCAGATCCTGCCTCTTAAACCTGGTCGATTTCTTTGAAACAGTCACCAAGGCCATTAACGAGGGGAAGGTGGTCCACACAGCCTACCTGGACCTCGCAAAAGCCTTCGAAACAATACCCCACTCGGGCATTATAGATAAGCTCACCAGCTTAAATATAAACCCCTATGTCACTAGATGGGTTGCAAACTGGCTCAAGGACAGAACCCACATGGTTAGAATTGCTGGAGCCATGTCAGACTCCAAACCAGTTACAAGTGGCATCCCACAAGGCTCAGTCCCGGGACCTCTCTTGTTCGGTATATATTTCTCGGAGGTACAGGCCAACATGGAAGGACTGCGGCTGACCAAGTTCGCAGATGACTGCAAACTAGGCACCATAATCGACTCTCCAGCCGACACAAGCATCCTACAAAAGGGCCTCATAGAAACAGACAACTAGTGCCAGAGCCATGGCCTCAAGCTAAACGCCAAAAATTGTATGGTCATCCCCTTTGGCAAAAACAAAGTGCCCACAAATTACCACATAGGTGGTAATCCATTAAGTACGGAAGAAGTAATTAGGGACCTGGGGACCCAAGTTGATAGCAATCTCTCATTTGAAAACCACATGGCCAAAGTGGTTAGAAAAACATTTTGTATATCCCACCTAATCATGAACGGATTCACATCTAGATCAGGGGAGGTCATCGTGCCTCTTTACTCATCCCTCATCAGGCCCATAATTGAGTACATTGCCCCTTTTGGGATGTACCTTACCAGACACCTGCAGCAACTGGAAAGACCCCAAAAGTACCTCACCAAGAGGATCAAAGGGCTCAAACAGATGCCATATGCTGCCCGGTTAAAGAAACTCCAGCTCTACTCAGTGGCATACCGCCTGCTCAGAGGCGATCTGTGCCTGACGTATAAAGCCATGTCCAACCTGGAAATAATGGACATGCTGCACCTCAGAAAATCCAAATCCCATTGAGCTACGAGCTCGAGACTTGAACCTCAGCACTGAAATAAATAGGACATGCTGGAGGGACAGATTCATAACCCAGAGGCTCCCTTCACTCTGGAATAAAATCCCAGTCCAGGTTAGGCAGAGTCCCTCATTGACTCTCTTCAAGAGGAATCTTGATGAGTGGATGGGAGATCGTAGGTTTTCCCGGGTATCACTTCTGTGTCACTGTTAGACAGAGGCACAGTATACTAACCTCAAAAAGGCATAGCAAAATTCATTTAAAATGGGTGGCGAAAGCCAAACACACTCTGGCTAGGCTTATAAATGCCCTAGGGCAGATAGCCTAGTATGAACCTATGAACCTATATATATAGATATATATATATATATATATATATATATATATATATATATATATGTACGGAGATACATATATATGAAAAAAAATATATATATATATATATATATATATATATATATATATATATATATAAATAATATATATATAAAACATGTAGTGCAGTCATACCTCAGAACCATACCTCTCAACCTCTTAATGTAACACACCTTGGCAACTGTCAAAATGAGGGGACAATGGGCCAAAACTAGGGACGTATTTTAAATATTGTTATCATAAACAAAGAAAGTTGCTAGAGTAACAGGGTTTGTTTTGGCATACATTTTCTGAAGGATATGAGGTCTGAAACTGAAATGTATGCCATCATTTACTGACAGAAATCCCCAGATCATCACAGTGATTTACCAGAGAAATACAAATAATTTGTGGAACAAGCCAAATATATGAGCAATAAAACTGGACATTCTGAAATAATTCATCCAGTTGATAGGTATGCTCAGAACCCCTTAGTGCAAATAATGTGGACCAAACCTGACAAAGTGGAGAGTGAGAACGCCATGAAAATAGGGACATATCTGAAATACTTGAGTAGATAAGCTGAGACAGTTGCTGCAGTAACACCGTCTGTTCTAGCATATATTGACTGAAATAGGACAAGTGTAAGACTCAGCTGCTTCTCATTAGTTAGTGACTTAAATCTTCACATCATCCCACTGATTTGTCAGAAATAGATAACACTTATGGGGACCACACCAATGATATGAGCCAGACAACTGGACATCCTACGCATACCTGGACCTAACATGACATTAGGGAAACTACACTGAACTGCTAGGCATGTCACCAAGCACCGTCCAAACTACAGTCAGACTGACACAACACTACCCCAAATTAGCTATGCGAAATGACACATGCATTTGCAAATATATCAGGCACTAGAGGGATGCAACAGTAGTGAAAAAAGACACCAGTGTCAAAGTGCATACCCACAACCAATTTCACCACAGTCACAGTGACATACTGTTAAGCCAAATGAACACTAGGGTATAACAACTGTGTCAACAAAAATATCAAATTTGCCACTCACACACTACCCCTACATATAGTGGCCCAAGTCACAGTGTAGTAGGAATCCTGAGGTGGTACGGGACATGTCTCAGTATGACCCTACAAAGATATGCAGCCAATAGACCACCAGAAACTGGAGCTGCATGCACAGTCAGATAGAAGAGGAGCCATGACTCTTATATCTAGCCCCTCCCTACCCAGCCCAACTAACATTTACACACTGCACTGCTACACAGTCCTGACAGTCTGTTAACAATTGCCAGACATACACAGACCTCTCAACTGTACAAATTCCCACAGAATGTCCAGGCTTTGTCCTCATAGATATGGCATCTTCCTCATAACATGTCTGGCATTCTGCTACATCACTGGGATGATATCAAGAATGATGGCACTAAATACTGATATGCATAACTATCAACCTCTTACTGCATGACATCTGGACAAAGCCTGACATAATTGGGGGACAGAGGCCCAAAAACAGGGGCATAATTGAAATATTGCTGTTATAAAATGAAAAAGTTTCTGGTGTTACAGAGTTTGTTGTAACATATCTTTTCTGAGGGATATGAAGTCAGAAACACAAATGGATGTTAGCATTTACTGACTGCAATCCCCAGAGTATGCTACTGATTTGCAAAGGACAAAAACTGTCTGAGGAACAGACCAAACATAAGAGTCAAACCACTGGCCATTCTGCAGATAGCCCTACAGTTGAGAGTTATGTCAACCACATAACACGGTCAGACTTAAAATCACACAGAAAATCCACATCCACACAAACCCTGTTAAACTAGCATTAATCCAACTGTATAACAGCAATACTTACATTCTGTCCCTAAGTCTGAAACCTTCTCCCCCATTTTGTTGGGCTGTCTCCACATTTGTTGTTGTTGTAAAAGGTATTTCCAACTACCCTCTGTGATGCTGTTGTCCACACACCTCCATGATGTCCACCTCATAGGCAAGGAAAAGGGGCAATGCCCACATTAAGTACTGAATTATAGGAGTGTATGGCCATGCCATTGACTATAGGAATAACAACACAGCTGTTCTGCATGCAATTAGCAAGTGGGGGACACCGATTGGTGAACAGATCATCACCTGCTCATGACCATTAACTACAAAAGACAAGCTGCTGCCTATGTAAAACAGGTCTACACCTCTACATGTGCAGACAGAGAGAGAGAGAGAGAGGCACAGACAGAAACAGAAACAAACAATACTTGGAAAAAAACAAAAGGTATGTGAAACAAGTAAGCATGTAGTGGAATGCAGTAGGGGTATGCAATAATGGGAAGTAGGATGTTAAACAAATATGTCTCAACAAGACTTGCTGTACTGATATATTGCTGATCAGCACTTATGACTGTAGTATCTGGGTCTGTCTGCAGTAACATACATCACAGCTCAGGCCCCTGAGTCATCCCAGGAAAGGACGGCTCACATATGACTACTACTGGAGTGTCTGTTGAACAATATTGACTGTGGCACTGCTAGACAAGCTAGTGGGATGTTATAAATATCCATATGTTACTTGTGAATACAACTATTATACACATTTGTCTCACAAATCTAAGAGACCTATACAGGGTATGTGCATAGTAAACTACTGTCAGAGACATGTCTGTTGAACTGTATGTGATATACTGAGCTCATACCATTCAACTGCCCAGTGTTATGCAAACTGACCATATGTGTGCCTCATATTTGTAGTCATTTACTCATAGAGTTGTGTTATGTCTGGCAAATCATTGACAAATCTGTGAAGACTGACATTAGAACATAATAGCATACATATGAATGTCAGACATCCTCCAGGGTATTTCTGTGAATGCAAAACCTACTGTGCTATCAACTGACTTAAGTGTGTTACAGCAATATTAATAAAGTGTCACTAATTTTGGGCCATTGCCCCCCATTTATGTGTGTCATACTCCAGACGTTCTGCTCTAACAGGTTGGGAGGTATGACTGAGCAGCAAGAGTGTAAATACAGTGTGCCATACTGACATAGAACAGAAATGTATATCAGGTATTACCTGTGCACATGTATGTATGAGTAAGTGTAGCTGGAAGCCTCAAAACAACAGACATGGGATGCAAAACGTCAGATAAAAAAGCTGTACTTGTACACGTGTGTAATCTTAGTTTCTGTGCATCCAGCAGACATAAATTTCTACAGCTACTGGTTGTTGCATTGCTCTGACACAGATATGGGTACAAGAATAAGCATGATTATCAGGTTGAAAATGGAGAAGAACCGTGTTATGGCCTTGTGTCCATGCCTACTACAAACAGCTATATGAGCACCTACATAGTTGTGTGGACTCAGCAATACCTCACTCACAAAACCTGCCTCCACCAAGGTAGAGTAATCCCCTTTGCCTGACAGCAGCAATACATAAACCACATAATCGGCCACTATATTGGCTGTACAGAGCCAAGTAGGAGCAGGCATCAACTTGGAAGCAAGTCAACCTGTGTCCAAACAAGCATATACGGTCACAAGTGAATTACTGTAAGGCTAACTATGAGTACAAATTAGACACATCCACCAAGGTCAATTACAAGGGCATCTTCACATATGTCTTCAATCTCAGAGGCAACAACCCAACCCACCCTGTACTGGTGGTCAATCACACCACATACATGCACAGTATAGCTATAGCCAACCCGCTGCAGACAGCTTAAGGGAAAACATCACCCTCCTGTCCCACCATCAGTATAGGTGGATATGCACAGCACCCACACCCCTCCCCTCATCATCAGGGAGCAGGTCCATAATGCCTAATCAAAGGCAACAAAAGTAAGTCTCCATGGCACCTGCTAACATCTTTATCTGCATCCTACAAGAACTCAGGCATATGCTCCCAAGTCCATTAAACACTGTACACAAGCAAAGCCTGAGCACCATTGACATCCCAGCTGCAAGGAAGATGGCCACTGTCATCCCTCTACACAAAGATGAATGATGAATGGTGGATTATGCAATTTTCTGGCCCTCATTAAGAGGAACATGACACATCAGGGCCAGGAGTGCAATGCAAGCTCATACTGTGCTGATAGATGACAGGGGTATGATGTGGTCGTAAGTTGTAGCTAATACTGGTCAATGTTGATATGCAGGTTATGTAAATAACATTGACCAATGTATGAGGTCCTGTAATGTGTTTCCCTGTTTATGTCTTCCAGGTGAAATGCAGCGTGCAAGACAGCCAGCATACACTGCAGCTGAAACTGTGGCCATTACCAATATGATAATCCAGCACCATGGGATGATGTTTGGCTATAGCCAACAAAATCTGTGGGAGCAGACCATCCTGTGGGATAAGCATGCCCACAGAGTAAACAACTTGGGAAACCATGGATGCACACATGATCAGTTCAGTCATTGGGCAAATGACCTGATACACCATGCCCGGCAAAGGGCTGCTGCTGTGGCCAGGGGCCGTACCGCCACAGGTGGGGACCTGCTACACTGGCCCCACTTACACCAACAGAGGAGCTCCTTGCCAACCTTGGGGCAGCCACCACATGCCAGCAAAGTCAACACACACAAGTCATGGAGGTGGGTGGCACCCAGACAACAGGCGAGGAGTGTCCAGGTAAATCCACAGTGCACATCAATTGAATATTGTAGCAGTCATACTGGCTTCTGTAGAGTATCTAGATGCATATGTCAGGTCAAACTGCATTTGTGGGTGGGGTTTTGCAATGCACACAAGTGCACATCTATGGTGAAGGACAGCAAATTGTGTAGTATCAGGGCTTGCACAGTACATGTGCAGAAAAATAACATTCATCTTGTTCCAATGCCACATGTGAGTCTGTGAGTCTGCTGACAATGCCTCTCCCCCACAACTATATAGGTACATCTGGTCTGGATGTGGGACAGCAGCCTGAAGCTGATGAGTATGGAATTTTCCTGCTGTGGCTAACCAATACTCCAGGCATGTTAAGGTCATGCATTTTACCATGCACACAACTGTTACTCTTAGCCATATTGCGATATGTGCATGTTGATTTATGGTGGGGTTAACTGCATTACATCAAAGTGGTCATCACAGGGGCCTATTTGCAGGAGATGTAACATATCTGTAGCATACCTCACAACCTGTCAGTGCAAGAAATCTGGACAAAAACTGACAAAATGGGGGGACAAAGGGCCAAAACTAGGGACATATTTTAAAAGTACTCTTATACAGTGCATATAAAAAGTGTACACACCCCTGTTAAAATACCAGGTATTTGTGATATGCAAACACGAGACCACAATAAAACATTTCACAACTCTTCCCACCATTATGGGACCTATAACCTGTACAATTCAGTTGAAAAACAAACACATCTGTTAGGGGAACAAGTATGAAAAATAAAAAATGTACAATAAGTTACATGCATAAGTGTGCACAGTCTGAAGCTAATACTTTGTTGAAGCAGCTTTTGATTTAATTACAGCCTTACGTCTTCTTGGGTACACACCTGCCATCAATTACAGAGACTGTTTGATTAACAATAAATAATGGTCAGCTGTCATACTAAGCTTTTCCTGACATTTACTCAGTTGTCTCCTACAGCAACAGCCATGGTTCACAGAGAGCTTACAAAGCTTCAGGGGGATCTCATTGTTGAAAGGTATCAGCCCAGAGAAGGGTACAAAAACATTTCCACAGCATTGCATATACCATGGAACACAGTGAAGACAGACATCAAAAGGTGGTAAAAGGGAAAATATGGGACAACAGTGACATTGCAAATAAGTGGACGTCCCTCCAAATTTGATGAAAAGACAAGACCAAAACTGGTCAGGGAGGCTGCCAGGAGACCTACAGCAACACTAAAGGAGTTTCAGGAATCTCTGGCAAGTACTAGTTGTGTACTATATGTGACAACAATCTCCCATTTTCTCCATAATTCTTCCCTATGGGGTAAGATTGGAAGATGGAAGCCTTTTCTCACATAGAAAAATATCCAGGCCTGGCTAAATTCTGAAAAACAATACATCAAATCTCCCAAAAGCACGTGGGAAAATGTGTTATGGTCTAGTGAGACCAAGGTTGAACTTTTTGCACACAATTCCAAAAGGTTTGTTTGGTGCAATAACAACACTGTGCATCACCAAAAGAACTCCACCCCCACAGTGAAGTATGGTGATGGCAGTTTCTTGCTTTGGACTTGCTTTTCATAAGCTGTAACTGGGGCTTTAGCCAAGGTGGAGGGGATTATAAACAGTTCCAAATACTAGTCCCTTTTAGCCCAAAATCTGCAGGTGTGTGCTAGATAGCTGTAGATGGAGAGGAATTTCACCTTTCTAAATGACAATGACCCAAACCATGCATCCAAATCAACAAAAGAATGGCTTCACCTGAAGACCTTCAATGTTTTGGAATGGCCCAGCCAGAGCCCACACCTACATCCAACAGAAAATCTGTGGGGTGACCTGAAGATGGCTGTGCACAAGAGATGCCCTCACAATCTGACAGAGTTGGAGGACTTTTGCAAGGGACAGTGTGCAAATATTGCCAAGTCAAGATGTGCCATACTAATAGATCCCTTCCCAAGAGGACTGAATGTTGTAATTAAATCAAAAGGCGCTTTAACAAAGTATTAGTTTAAGGGTGTGCACACTCATGCAACCAGCCTATTGTACGTATTTCACTTACTATATGTTACCCCTAACTGATGTGTATGTTCTTCAATTGGATTGCACAGGTTATAGGACAAATTAAATGTGGGAAAAGTTATGACATGATTTCTGTAGTCTCATGTTATAAATCACAAAAAACTGGCATGTTAACAGGGATGTTTACACTTATTATATCCACTGTAAGCTTAGAAAGTTGTTAGAGTAACCTGATTTGTTTTAACATACATTTACTGTAGGTTTTGAAGTCTGCAACTCAAATTATGTCATTAATTAGTGACGCTAATCCTCAGATCATCCCAGTAATGTGTCAGACAAACACAGGATTTATGAGGAACAGACCAAATATATAAGCCACACATCTAGACATTCAGCGAAACTCTGTACAGTTGAGAGGTATGTTCTGTAGGAGTTGTCACTGTGCTATACAGGTGAACAGCAATAATGTGTACATTGGTGCAGTGTGTGCTAGGTGAAGGCCCATTACCTACCACTACTGACGTATCCCAGAGGTGTATATTAGTAGTAACATTAAGTGGAAAGGACTGCACTGCATGATGTTGAGGGCCTGTCCAGAGTGTGTATGTTGTGGTCTGACTGTGTGCCGTGAATGTCACTAGTTGGCTATTGTGGGGTCTGTGCAATGCCTTTGTGCCACCTCATCTGTATGTGTCTGTATGTGTATCCATGTGTGCGTGCATGCATGTGTGTGTGTGTGTGTGTGTGTGTGTGTGTGTGTGTGTGTGTGTGTGTGTGTGTGTGTGTGTGTGTAAGTATACCAGCAAACCTTATAGTGCAGGTATTAATTTACATATGTTGTCTTCCCCTCACAGGTGAACATGGTGGTCATGGTCCCTCCCGGACAGAATCTGATATCAGTGTCTCTGCAGACTCTGACAATGATGTTGGTCCTAGTGAAGCACGGGTTGTGTTGTCACTGGCTGAATCTGTGTCATTGGTTGGCATCCCACAGTCATCCACAATGTCCCCACACATAGTCACAATGCCCACACGTACCCCGTCCCCAGCAGCCACAGATAATGGACAGCTGGCAGGTGGTGGCATGGAACAGGCTAGTGTGTTGACTATGGCAAGTGTGAGTGTAGACACTAGTCATAGCCAGAGTGCAGGGGAGGTCCCACACAGGTGGATGGAGAGAGTGCTCGAAGGAGGACTGCTGCCCATCAAGCTACAGTTGCAAGTGTCACAGCAGGTGTCACCAGATGTATGTTTCAGGCTGTCATGGATGCACAGGCAGGTAGTGAACACAACACCAGGCAAATACTCAGGGTCTTGGATGCAACTCTTCCTGTCTTATGCGATGACATACATGACCTTGTTGAGGCCACATGTCAAAATACTGAGGTCATAAATAGACGGTGGGGTGAAACCTTGGCAATCCTTGACTGTGGAATGTCTGTGCTGCAGCGCGTGGTGGGAGATGGGCATCGGCCACATGGACATAGGTCAGCACCAACATCAGCTGAAAGTCTATGTGGCTGTGCACCTTCACACTCCCATAATGGCAGTACCACCAGCACTACCGAAGGGTGGGTGCTGAGCACACCACAACGGAGCAGGCCATGGGCATGTGGTCCTAGCCGGTCCTGTCCGGGGCATGGATCCCGCATACAACAGTCACCATCGAGGAGTAGTACTGCATCTGGCCTTGGGCCTGGTGGTGCCAGTAAGAACCCTGGCAAGACCAGTTCACGTGTCCATGGCCGGAGATGGTGAACTGTACACCCTGTCATGTACGGTCCACAGCTGTCCAACATACCCCTGTGTAGGGCAGCCACATGGCGTGACTGTGTGCATACAACCACACACACATCACCATCACAGCCAGGTCACCTCCAGACACATGCACACTACCTCTGCATGGCCCATTTATAGAACATCCCTCCAAACACACACACATGATGTCAACCATATGGCTTAGCCTAGGCCTCTGGGAAACTCACACAACACCCTGTGCATATGATAATACCTGTGCCACATACCTGTCATCCATACCACCGATGCAGGGACATGCTAATATGGTTCTGATGCACAGGGTGAATTAAGTACATTTTTAGCTATGTAATGCTGTGTAAGGTGCTGTCAGCTGGCATTTGTAATGGGTACACTTCAGAGTTTGTGTACCTTTTCAGCCATGATGCATTATTGATGTTAATAATGCTGACTGAATGTAGTCTCCCATGCTGTATTCTGTTTGTGTTCTAGGTGTCCATATGTCAGCAGGATGTGGCCCTGCAGACATTGCCAATGAGGAGTATGGCAGAGTGGTAACACATCGACCGTGTCACAGCTGAGGTACAGCTGTATATGTGCACATCTACCAGATCTGTGTAACAGTTATTGCATTTGCCACAGAGCTTATAGGGCTGAGGGGTGTATACAGGTAAGTCTATGGTGGTTGACATCAGCAGCTCTTGTAAAGTGGACAATGGTAAGTCTAGTGGGTGGAACACACCTCAGATTGGTCAAACCCACACCCCCAGAGGATATTGTGTCAACCAAACACACAGAGAATACTGCCCCCCCCCCCCACACACACACACACAGGATCACAGTTGCCAGTGTTGGGTTTGAACCCCTACCCATTTAGTTAATAGTACTACAGTGCTATGTGGTTATCGCAGGTGGCACAGAACTAATAGTGTGATGACTGTTTCAAGGTACCTGTAAAGTAAATAACATCATGTGCCCTTGTGAGGTATGGCAATGAGGGTGTACTGGGTGGGAAAGGATTCATTATACTGTCACCTATGAGTCTACACACTCACAAATACAGCTATACACAGCAATGCACACACACATTTGCCCATACTTACATTAGCAGCCCTGCTTATCATGTTATTCATTCCATACTGTTACATAGCTGTTGCATGTAGCACGGGGCTTATAGGGCTAAAGAGTGTCTACAGATACCTCTATGGTAGATGTGAACAGCAGGCTTCATAAAGTGGACCTTGAAATGTATACTGGGAGTACCATGGCCTAAAATTGTAAACCATGGTCATACAATCGATATAGCTTTCACTCAAACACACACAGAATACTGTTCTTACACACAGACACACACCCACACACTTGTCAGGACTGAGATTAGTACCCCTACCTATCTAGTTATTGCTACTATAGTGTTATACATTTATTGCATGTGCCACAAGGCTTAGAGGGTGAAGAGTGTCACAAGTTAATTCTAAGGTGAACAACATCACCAGGCCTTGTAAAGCATGGCAATGGGAGGTGTACTGGGTGAGAATGTGCTGAAAATACATTAAACTACAGTTGTACACACTTACAAATACAAATACACTCATAAAACATTTACCAGGACCGAGATTAGCAGCCCTGCCAATCTTGTTTGTCAGTCCATACTGTTACAGAGTTCCTGCACACAGTATGGGGCTTATTGGGCTCAAGAGTGTCAACAGATACCTTGACAACTGATGAAGACAGCAGGCCTTGTAAAGTGGACTTTGGGACATGTATTGGGAGTACCATGGTCTAAAAATTTAAAACCCACCCCCCCAGTGGATACAACACACACACATGCCAGGACTGAGATTAGAACCCCTACCTATCTAGTTATTGTTACTACAGTGTTATGCATTTATTGCATATGCCACAGAGTTTATAGGGTGAAGAGTGTCCCAAGGTTCTTCTAAGGTGAACAAAATCACAAGTCCTTGTAAAGTATGGAAATGGGGAGTGTACTGGGGGATTAAGGCCTCAAAATGCTGTATCTTACAAATAAACAGACTTACAAACAGTTAGACACACACACACACACACACACACACACACACACACACACACACACACACACACACACACACAGACATACACACACATGCTCACATTTGCCAAGACTCAGATTAGAAACCCTGCCTATCTAGTTATTGGTACTACAGTGTTATGCAGGTACCCCACATACTACGGGGCTTGTAGGGTGAAGAGTGTCCCAAGGTACCTGTAAAGTGAATAACATCATCAGCCCTTGTAATGTATGGCAATGGGAGGTGTACTGAGTGAGAAGGGCCTCAAACTACTTTCACCTATATGTTTCCACACTCACAAACACTTTTATACACACTGATGCACACACACACGTATGTCAGTACTGAGATCCATAGGTCCATAAATGTGTACTAGGTGAATGGCCAAGGAGCCTTTACAAGCCTAGCCCATAGGATCACCCTGGAATCGTGTCACCTGATGTTATTCCCCAGTGTGTCTATCGAGTATAGCCACTGGAGTGATCCCCAGGGTGAAATTTCAATTCCCCATCCACTCATCCAGATTTTTCTTGCAGAGGGCCAGTGAGGTGCTCTGCTTGACATGTATGTGAAGTCTATTCCATAGTGTGGCCAGTCTCTGGGTTATGAACCTGCCCCTCCAGTATGTTCTGTTGATTGTGGAAATGGGGTTGAGGTCTTTGGGGCATGTGGTGTGGACGGATTGGGTGTCTTTAGATGTAGCATTCCTAATAGAGCTGAGTCAGACATGGATTTGTAAGTCAAGCAGAGATCGCCTCTAAGTAGCCAATATGAGGCAGAGAATATTTGGAGTTATTGGAGTCTGTCCATATAGGACAAATGTTTAAGGCCTAGGATCCTCTTTGTGAGGTTTTTTTGCAGCCCCTCCAGATGTTGCAGGTGTCTAGTAAGGTACATGGCAAATGGGCCATTGTACTCAATGACTGGCCTAATAAGGGAAGAGTAGAAGGCAACTATGACTTCTTTCTTCCTGGATGCAACACCCGTAGTAATGAGATGTGCCACATAGAAGGACTTTCTGACCACAGTGGCACTGTGGTGGTCAACTGAGAGGTTGCTGTCAGCTTGTGTTCCCTGTTTTCTTATAATGACTTCTGTGTTCAGTGCACTACCATCGATGCGGTGATTCATGAGAACCAAGTTGTTCCCGAAGGGGATGACAACACATTTTCTGGCATTAAGCTTAAGTCCAGGTTTCTGACAACAGTTATAGGTCTCAGTGAGGCCTTTCTGCAGGATGTCAACATCACTTCCAGAGGTTATAATAGCACCCACCTTGCAGTCATCTGCAAACATTGTCAGCCAGACTTCCTTCATGTTGGGCTGTACTGCAGAGGCGTAGATACCCAACATGAGGGCTCAGACCCTCTGGTACTCCACTCATGACTAGTCGGCAGCCTGACATGGAGTCTGCTGTTTCACACTGTGGGTTCTATCTGTGAGCCAATTTGCAACCCACCAGTGATATAGGGGTTGATGCTAGCTGAAGTGTGTTTGTCTGTGATTCCTGAGTGGGGAATGGTGTCAAAGGATTAGAAGCCCCGCCTATCTTGTTATTTATTCCATACTGTTACATAGTTATTTCATGTGGCACAGAACTTATAGGGCTGCACAGTGTCTACAGCTACCTATACAGTAGATAACAACAGTGGACCTTGTAAAATGGACACTGGGATGTGTACTGGGTGGACCACAACAAAAAATTGCAAAACACGCCCCCAATGGATATGATTCCCACCCAAACACACACTGTTCTTGTGCATGCACACACAGACACACACACATGCTTGCCAGGACTGAGATTAGAACTCCTATCTAGTTATTGCTACTACAGTGTTATGCATTTAGCAGACATGCCACTCAGCTTATAGGGTATGTGGTGTCCCAGGGTACTTCTTGTGTGAGGAACATCACCAGCCCTTGTAAAGTATGTTAATGGGAGATGTACTGGATGAGAAAGGCAACAAAATACTTTAACCTACAGATATACACACTTACAAACACTAATATACTCACACACATATTTGCCAGGACTGAGACTAGAACCCCTACCTAACTAGTTATTTGTGTTATAGTGTTACGCAGTTATCACATGTGCCACAGAGCCTATACAGCTAAGGGCTGCCCACAAGTGCTTCTAAGGTGACTGACATCAGCAGGATTTCTAAAGTAGGGCAATGGAAAGTGTACTGGTTGTGAATGGGCTCAAAATCTTTAACCTACAAACACACACACATGTTTACATTTGGCAGTACTGAGATTATAACCCCTACCTAATTCATTATTTGTACTATAGTGTTATGCAGTTATCGCACATTTCACAAAGCTTATACAGCTAAGGGCTGCCCACAGGTACTTCTAAGGTGACTGACATCAGCAGGACTGCTAAAGTAGGATAATGGGAAGTGTACTGGTTGTGAATGGGCTCAAATTCTTTACCCTATACACACACATGTTTACATTTGCCAGGACTGAGATTAAAACCCCCATCTAACTAGTTATTTGTACTATAGTGTTATGCAGTTATTGCATACAACACAAGGCTTATAAGGCTGAGAGTTGCCAACAAGTACTTCTAAGGTGACTGACATAAGCAGGACTGCTAAAGTAGGGCAATGGGAAGTGTACTGTGTGTGAATGGGCTCAAATTCTGTAACCTACAAACACACACACACACACACACACACACACACACACACACACACACACACACACACACACACACACACACACACAGACACACACGCACACACACACACACACATACACACACACACACACACACACACACACACATTTACATTTGCCAGGACTGAGATTAGAACCCCTACCTAAGTAGTTGTTTGTACTATAGTGTTACACAGTTATCACATGCACCACACAGCTTATAGGGCCAAGGGCTGCCCACAGGTACTTCTAAGGTGACTGACATTAGCAGGACTGCTAAAGTAGGGCAATGGGAAGAGTACTTGTTGTGAATGGGCTTAAAATCTTTAACTTACACACACACACACACACACACACACACACACACACACACACACACACACACACGCACACACACATGTGCACAAACACACACACACACACACACACACACACACACACACACACACAGACACACACACACTTTTATATTTGCTAGGACTGAGATTAGAATCCCTATATAACTATTTGTACTATAGTATTATGCAGTTGCCGCACGCACCACAGAGCTGACCCCCACTTGAGGCTGAGGTCAATCCAAAGGTACTTCTATGGTGAATGACATCAGCAGATCTTGTGAAGTAGGGCAAAAGGAAGTGTACTGGGTGGGAAAGGACTTAAACACTTATTCTTACACCCCCCACACACGCACACACACACAATCACACTTACATATGCTGGAACTGTGATTAGGACCCCTACCTGCAGTGGATATAAAAAGTGTACACACCCCTGTTAAAATGTCAGGTTTTTATGATATAAAAAAATGAGACCACAATAAATCATTTCAAAGCTTTTCACACCTTTAATGTGACCTAAAATCTGTACAATTCAGTTGGAAAACAAACAAATCTGTTAGGGGGAAAATATAAAAAATAAAAAGTGTACAATAAGCTGGTTGCATAAGTGTGCACACCCTTAAACTAATACTTTGGTGAAGCACCTTTTGATTTAATTACAGCATTCAATCTTCTTGGGTACACACCTGCCATCAATTAAAAAGGCTTTGATTAACACCAAATAATATTCAGCTGTTGTAGTAGGATTTCTTTTTTTTTTTACTTGTATTTTTTTATTTGTTTTCCAATGTTATCACAATTTTAAGAAAAAAGTAATGAATGATGCAATAATGAAATCATGAACATATATACAACCAGATAATAGAAATAGAAACTAACAATAACTTAATATTACTATTATAACATTAGAACATAACTATTTACAAGGGTGTCTAATCAGTTTAAGTGAATACTCATTTTTAAAATATAATCACATCTTTCAGTTAGGAATAGTGTCCATTTTTTCCAGAATTTCCATTACATTCAGCCAAGTATTGAAGTATGATGTTACTCTGTTGGTTCTGTTTGTGTTGATGTCCATTTGACCAACAGTCAATGTAACATTTTTAAATTCCTTGAATGAAGGAGAAGATTTCTTTTTCCAGTTTGTGGTAATTTTTTTTTCTGGCAATGGTTAGCAAAGTCCAAAGAATTTATAGTTTTTTTCTTTCACACATTTTGGTGTAGGGGAGTTAAACAATACCATTGATTTTGTTAGATTGAAATTATCATTGAATATTGTTTGAACAAAATAATTTACATTACTCCAATAGGTTTTTAATTTAATACAATCATAAAAAAACATGTTCCCAATTTGCTATTAGTTTTCTTTCACACCTCCAACAAATATTTTCACTAGCAAACATTAAGGCTATCTTTTGAGGGGGTGATAAAACTTCTATGCAAAAATCTCCATGAATACAACTTCCAGTGAAGTGATAATGTGGTGTGTTTTGAAGATATTAGAATAGATATTTTCTCATTTTCTTCTGGGGGATGCCCATTCAACTTTGTGAAGTAATTCCAGTAAGCATTTTTGTGATATATCCTTTCTTTTTTGACAATTTTATATATGTTAGACAAGTATCCACTCCCTTGATAAGGTTGATTTGTTATGAATATAAAGTATTCAGTTAGTTTAGGTATGTCTTGTCTGAATGAAATTTGCATTACTTCTATTTTATTTAATACAAATTGTCTCAGTATTTGTAAAGTTAGCCACATGTCTTTATTTATGTTATATTTATTCATAAGATAGGTGATGGATGGGACATTATCCATTTCTATTAGTTGATGCCACAACTGTAGTTTTCCTTGTTTTAATAGTTCCATCTTATTTATTTGTATAGTTTCTAAAGTATTGGAGGTATAAGCTAATGGAAAAAATAAAAATATACAAGATTTAATAGTAGGGTTAGTGTTTACAAACTTTTTAAATAAGGATAGTGTAAGATTTATAAAATGTGATGGAGCTTGAAAGTTTTTATTTTCTAATATATATGTTTTCAATGTCCAATAGAAGATGTTTGGTAAGAAGATTAAATGATCATGCATATGATTTTGCATGATATCTAAGCATATCTCTTCATGAATTAATTTCCATATAGAGGAGTATGATGGATTTAACCATAATGTAATGTTTTTAATAATAGCAGATAAGGCATACGTCTCAACATCTGGAAGCTTTATTCCACTTCTTACAAATTTGGTAAAGTGATTATTTAATGTTATTCGAGGTTTATTTGGGTGCCATATAAATTTTAATATCAATTTATTATATTTTTGTATTATATGCTTGGGTGGTAGTAGTGAGAAAACCTGAATAAGATATAACATTTTGGGAAATATAACTTATTTAGCCAGGTATAATCTAACTTCCATTGTGTATAAACATTTGATCCAATTTATTATCACTGCTTCTATTTTATCTATTATATAATTGTAATTAGTTAGAATCATGTCATCTAGGTCTTCTGTTAAGTGAATTCCTAAGTAATGAAGTTTACCCTCTTTAACAGAGTATTTGTGAATTTTTTATCTAGTTGTTTGTTTGTCTTGGAACTCAGAGACAATATCTTAGTTTTATTTTCATTAAATAACAGTCTAGAAACCTCATGAAATTTATTCATGGAATCAAATAATGCCTATAAGGAAAGATGTACATTCAAAAGAGTCAGCAGGATGTCATTGTCTTGTAATCTGATGTTATTTACAAAAGGCTCTATCAGTAAAGCAAATAGTAAAGGTGACAACAGACAACCTGTAGGACCTGATCTGTGGGAACCTAATTTGACATATGCTAAAGAGTTTTCATACAAGGGCATAATTAGTTGTATAAATGCATTAGGAAATTTGTATTCTTCTGGTACTAGATGTAAATATCTCCAATTTACACTGTCGATGTCCAGGGAGACTAGAGTTAAGTCTATATTTCTATGTTTAGCAAGATCTATTAAAGTTATGATCCTTTTGATATTATAATATATATTTCTTTCTTTAATAAAGCCTGTTTGGTCTTCATGTACTAGTAATCAAAGAAAATGTTTGATTCTATTTGCAAAGATTGCCATAAACATCTTATAATCTATGTTTAATAGGGATATGTGCCTGTATGATGTACAATATTTTCCTTCATTACCAGGTTTTATTATTGGGGAAATTAATGAATATCTCCAGGATGGAGGTATTAATAACTCTTCTTTGGATATGTTGTATACGTTTAATAATGTAGACAATGTCTGACCTGATAATAATCTATACATTTCAGGTAGAATGTTATCTGGACCTGGTGCTTTGTTTACTTTTAGTTTAGTAATTTGGGATTTTAATTATGTCATAATTATTGGTTTAGTAGTAATGTCTGTATGCTGCTGTGATAACCGATTAGAAATATTTTTGTTTAGAAAGAACTGTATTTCATTTGCTGGGGAAGTAGTGAGATTTGATAAATTGAGATTATTATAGTGTAGTCTAAAAGTTTTTAATATGCTATCAAGGTCAGTTACAGTATTTTTAGTATAAGTATTGTATAGTTCTTTTATCTGTCTAGATTTAATATTTTTTGTTCTATTTGCTAGTTGTCTTTTATTTGCAGAATTCATGGAATATGAGTTTAATTTATTTTTTTCTAAATTTATCATAGTTTTGTGATGCAATATTTTAGTATATTTACTATTAATGTGTGTTAATTCTGGAATTAGATTTGTGTTGCCTTGTTGAATTTCTAGTTTAAGTTTGTCAAGCTTAGTTTGCAGTACAAGCATGTATTTATTCCATGACTTTTTCTTGTTAATGAACCAAGCTATTGTTTTACCATAAATATAAGATTTTTAATGAGTCCCATATATATGTGTGTATATATATATATATATATATATATATATATATATATATATATATGTATATATATTTCTGATATATCTTCTGTGTTATTGATTTCCAGAAAGGTCTTTATTTCATTTAAATAGAATTCTTTAAAGTCTTTTAAATTTGTTAAGTATGAGGGTATTCTAGTAATAGGTAGTGAGTATTTGATTCAGATTCTATTTCAAAGACTATTGCTTTATGGTCTGATAATGGACAGGCTATTAACTTAACCCCACTTAATTTTGTTAAATCATTTCAGACATGTCAATACATGAGGTTCTGATCAGCAAAATGGTTTATATCTTTAATTATTACTGTATCAATACATTTCAATAGGGCCCTTGAAGTGAGAGATTTCTTTCTTTTACATGTTGAGTTAGAGTCATTGTCATTTATAATACAATTAAAGTCCCCTGCCATTATTGGACTTCCCTTAGCATGATGTATAATATCTTCAAAGTGAGTGTTAACAGTTTTAATCCTAACCCCTGGTATCCAGTATAAATTGACTAAAGTGTAAATATTTCCATTAATTTCTAGGGTTATTAAACTGAACACTCCTGAGGAATCCTGATATGTTGAAATTATTTGGGGAGTGAGGGTTTAATTTCTAGCTAGAATAATTACTCCTCTTTTCTTATGTTTACATTGTGAACTTGTCAGTATTGTGTAATTATTGTAGTTTAATTTATTTAAATCTTCATGTATCAGATGAGTTTCTTGAAGAAATACTAATTATGGCTTATGCAAGTTCAAACACTTAAATAAACTTCTCCTTTTGATATTATTATTTAAACCATTAACATTTATAGATATGATAGACATTTCATATTATAGTTAAGTATGTCAAATTACTTGATGTTACAAAGTTATAATGTACAATGACATTGGAATTATTGAAAAGTCTTGTTCATCTTTCACTTGTATGTAAGATGCATTCATTTCTATTAGACACCCAAAAAAAAAAACAAATTCAAACATATTTGTAAACCTATAACATTGAATAATACAACCAGTTATCATCTCAATGAGGTTTAAGACCTCTTGTCTGAGTGAAAAAGTCACGCAGGAAATCCCTCTACCCATATCTTCTATGTACAGAGTGAGTCTTTCTACCTAAAGTATTTATATATATAAACAATTATTACTTGGTAAATTAGATATTCCAGCTTTTAAAGTTAGATGAATGATAATTTATTTCTATGTCATAAATTATGTGTAAGCAAACTCAGCAGTATTTTATGGTGGTTTGAGTTTAAGCTTAATGTATATGATAATATGATGTTGTAAGGTGATTCTTTTTGAAAAAAAATCAATACCAGTTCAAATCTCCCTTGTAAAGTTGCTACCAGTTCAGCGGGAGTAATCCATTTAACGGGGGTCTAATAATTGTGTAAATGGATAGTTAAAACAAATATATTTAAGTAATAAGTTATAGATGTATAGTGGTGACACCTTTGAGGTTCAAACCCATGTCTAACAAGAAGGCTTCCTGCATTTGACTTTCACAAACTGTTAGTAGATGCTGTCACATAAAGGACATTTTTATAAACATTCCCATTGTTTGCCTATTTTATATTTTACCAAAAACATTATATGTCAATGTCAGTTCTATTTTCCATATGAAGCGGATATTTCTATAATGAAACACTCTTAGGAAATTTTTAAATCATTTATAAATGTATGACAGCTATAACAGGACATTCAATGAATCAAATAAATCACATGTCTAGAAGTTGGAATAATATTTAGATGTAAAAACATTAGAGATATCAAAGCACGGTATTATATTGACACCCTGAGTTATGAATTACAACAGTAAAGTAATGTTAGAACATTCTATTTGTTTTCGTTATAATAGTAGTGGAACCATAAAGAATCAATGCCTTGCTATGTACATTTACACCGTCATAACTGCATAGTCTGTTCTGACTTTCCATTTCTCTACTATTGTACTTGCTTTAGAGTAAGTTCAGTTTCAACTTTATAAGTGGGATGTCAAAAGGCATTTTTTACAGTTATTCATTACATATTTAATGTATGTTATGCTCACTTCTATTTGTAGCATGTTATATTATCAGCATGCTACAGATTCTGCACTGAAATAGTGAAGTCTTACTTTAAATTATAGCTCCCCTTAATTTTCCCTTATTCTTCCCCCTATGTCATTAGCAATACATAAAACTTATTATTTAACTTTATTTCACTTACCACTTGTGTTGCAGTGGTTTATTATGTAGGAAAAAGGTAGCTGAAGTCATTATTCCCATTCATTTGTGAAGGGAAGCCAAGGAAGTGGTCCTATGCATGCTTGTAAGCTTGTTGATGATGTCATCATCAAAGCGACAGTGTAGTGCGAGATGGAGAACTTAAAGCACTTTCTTGTGGGTTATTCTGATTGTGGAAACCTCTAAAAGCTTCAACTTGCCTCGTGAACTCAGCAGGAACATTAATGGCAATAATACAAGAGATTTTTTAAGAAAAACTAGTAAGTCTTGAGGCAGGGAGGAGCGGGAACATTTTTTATGCTTTTTAACACTAGAACACCAGGGCTGAGATAAAAAGTATAATGTAGAGTAAGATAAGCAAAAAATGAAGATGTACACCACTCCCATATAAAATAATCAAATGTTTACACATCAAAGCACCATCCTGAACAGTTCCACATATTATAAAGGACATTTTATAAGTCACCACAACAATGAATATATTCTACACAGTCCCCTCATTCTTTTCCTTTTCTTTCGATTTATAAACACTGGTACTATTTAGAAACATATCTAATTCATCAAAAAGAAAGAAAAAACATTCTTAGATGTTAGTTTAAGAGTACCATTTCTGTTTTAAAACGTGCATGGATTTATATTACCTGCTGGTACTTGTATATATGAAAACTGCCATTTGTTAATAACTTTGTTCACATCTCTAAATAACATGCTTTATATTTTGACCTTTGTTTGTCTTACTGATACTTTTAATAGTAATATAGAAATATTAAATTATGTTAAGGATGACTTTAAGCATAGCATATTGCTGTAGTTTCCTTTAGTTTACTTATAACTTTCAAATTTTACTTTTTTACTCTTATAATGCATAAAGAAAATCTTGTATTAAGATGGGCTATTAACTAATATTTATGTAAAATATAATGCATAAGCTTGAACATAAAAAATAAAACATATGTACCTGTATTCAGTGAAGAGTATTAAGTAGAAGTTTGATGACAATATAAACACGTGAACTTTAATATATTTATTTGTCCTTTAGTTTTTTCTTTTTCTGTTCAACTACTTTCCATTAATTTTTTTCAGCATTTCTCTTAAGTATACTTTTACTCCAGTCCATAACTTCTACTTGATGTATGTTATTAAGCAGGCATTTTGTTGCAGCTTCTAGGGAGTCAAATATTTTGATGCCTTCAGGAAGGAAGATTTTCAGTCTTGCTGGGTATAGTAGATGGGTTTTAAACTGTTTTTCTTCAGTACTTTTATGATGGGATAAAATTCTCTTCTTAATAATTTTGTCACCTTCTGCTTTCTCTGGTAGTCCATAAATACGAAGATTGCTTCTCCTGGATCTATTTTATAGGTCATCCAATTTTTCCAATAAGTAATTGTTCTTCTGTTAGTCTGCTTTCCATGTCATTAAGGGATTGTTCCATTACTGTTGTTTGAGTCTTCTGCTGCATAATTATCTCCTGTAATTGTTCAAGTTGTTGGGAACATTTATCCTTGAAAGTGTCCAGCTTATTATCAGTTTTATCCATCTTCAAAGATAAGTCCTGCATATCTGTCAGCAAAGAATGTAACTCCTTTTTTAGTGAGGAGTCTTGAGTTGAAGTCTTGATGTGACTCATTCTGAAGTGCTGAGTGAAGTTTTCATTTCTGGTTGAATATGACAGGAATTTTTTGTTCTGATTATAAAAAAATTCTTCAGTAGAATTCCAAATGTTTTAGTAGTAAACTGGTAATGATTAAATCAAGCAAAATCATTTTTGAAAGAAAATTCCTGTCAGAAATGTATTTTAGGTCAGAGAGCTCCTGAAGGATGCTGCTACCAGTTCACCATCTTGGCCACACCCCCAGTAGGATTTTTCTGACATTTACTCAGTTGCATGGCAAAAGTCATGGTTCACAGAGAGCTTACAAAGCATCAAAGGGATCTCATTGTTGAAATGTATCTATCAGGAGAAGGGTAAAAAAAAAATTCCACAGCATTAGATATACCATGGAACACAGTGAAGACAGTCATAAAATAGTGGAGAAAATATGTGGGAGAACAGTGATTTTGCAAAGAACTGAATATCCCTCCACAATTGATGAAAAGACAAGATGAAAATTGGTCAGAGAGGCTGCCAAGTAACCTACAGCAACACTGAAGGAGCTGCAGGAATTTCTGACAAGTACTGGTTGTGTACTACATGTGACAACAATCTCCTGTATTCTCCATTTGTCTGGACTATGGAGTAGGGTTGCAAGATGGAAGCCTTTTCTTACACAGAAAAACAGCCAGGCCCAGCTAAAATTTGCAAAACGATACATCAAGTCTCCCCAAAACATGTTGGAAAATGTTTTATGGTGTGATGACACCAAGGTTGAACTTTTTGGCCACAATTCCAAAAGGTACGTTTGGCACAAAAACAACACTTCTCATCACCAAAAGAACACCATCCCCTTGGTGAAGCATGGTGGTGGCAGTATCAAAGTTTTGGAATGGCCCAGCCAGAGCCCAGACTTAAATCCAATAGAAACTCTGTGGGGTGACCTGAAGAGGGCTGTGCACAAGAGATGTCCTCACAATCTGTCAGATTTGGAGCGCTTTTGCAAGGAAGAGTGGGCAAATATTGCCAAGTCAAGATGTGCCATGCTAATAGACTCCTACCTAAGAAGACTGAATGCTGTAATTAAATGAAAAGGCGCTTTGACAAAGTATTAGTTTAAGGGTGTGCACACTTATGCAACCAGCTTATTGTACAGTTTTTATTTTTTATAGTTTCCCCTAACAGATTTGTTTGTTTTTCAATTGAATTGTACAGGTTATAGGTCACATTAAAGGTGGGAAAAGTTTTGAAATGATTTACTGTGTATATCACAAAAACCTGGCATTTTAACAGGGGTGTGTAAACTTTTTTTATATTCACTGTATCTATTTATATCTATTATAATGTTACACAGTTATCACATGTGCTATAGAGCTTACAGGACTGAAGCCAGTCCAAAGGTACTTCTAAGGTGAATGACATCAGCAGATCTTGTAAAGTAGGGCAAAATGAAGTGTACTGGGTGGGTAAGGCATCATAATAGTGAGACCTACAGACACACACACATACAAAGGTAGGTGATGTGATATTACATCCTCCACCTCAGTACCATCAGGCAATGAATCTCATCTTCATGCTGAAACATGCCAGTGGTTATAAGTGGTATGTAACTATCTGCAGCAAGACATCACTCTCTGCCATTCAGGGTATCCCTGTCTATGACTCACTCTATGTGTGTGTCTCTCTGTGTGTCTCCCTCTATCACTGTCTGTCTCTTTCTTCCCCATGTCTATGTGTGTGTGTATGCTTGACATATTGTACTATGTTGCATATATATATATATATATGTGTGTGTGTGTGTGTGTGTGTGTGTGTGTGTGTGTGTGTGTGTGTACCACACGCAACAGATGCAGAAATACCACATATGGGCCACCTACAGCTAGCTGTGGGTAATCCTGTCTGATGGGTGTGTGTGGAGACAGTTAGGTGTACATAGCTGTGTGTATGCTCAATACAGATATATATAGTCCGTTGTGGTTTCAGACATGGGCCTTATTTCTCTAAGTGTAGGAGCATGCCCAGTATGACCTTCTATAATAAGTATAGGAATCCATTCCAGGAATAGTTGTAACTCCAGTCCGGGGTGTTGTGTGCTACAGCCATACCTTGCAACCTGTTTGTGCAGGATATCTGGTGATAGGCTGCTAGTATGGGGAAATAATGGCCCAGGCATAGGGGGATACTGTCACTATTGTTCTTATTAATGTATGAGTTGCTTGAGTTAGAGGGTTTGTTTTAGCAGACATTTTTCTGACTTATGTAATGTTTGACACTGTAATGCATTGTGTCAATACCTACTTACAGATATCATCAGATCATCACAGTTATTTACCAGAGAAATTCAAGATGGATGATGCACAGGACAATATTATGAGACAAAGGCTAGACATTCTTGCACAATCCGGACAGTTGGGAGGTGTGGCTACAGCCGATTGACTGCTGAAGCTGTGTAAAAGGTCCAGCACCTTGGTGATATACTGGCTGGGGATCTCCTGGTTCTGCTGTATTCTTCTTACCTGGAAGGTCATATCGTGGTGTGGCCATACCTCTCAACTGTACAGATTCTCACAGATTATCCAGATTCATGCCTCATATATCTGCTCAGTTTCCCTTAATATTGTGATTTTCTAGCAAGTTTGTTGCAAATTACTCAGGGTTGCAGTCAGGGAATAATGACCAAACATTAGAGTTTCAGACTTCACATTACATGGCATCCATGCTACTACACACACCCTCTGTTATTCTATCTCCTTTCTAACATTATGAGAGCATTATTTCAAAAGTGTTCCTATATTTGGGCCTTTATCCACCATTATGTATGGCTTTGTCCAGATTTCTTGCTCTACGAGGTTGAGAGGCATGCTACTAGCATTTAGCGGCATGGCCTTTCATTTGCAATTTGTTGACTTTGTTATGTTGGTAGTATGGATCCCATGACATTCTCTACAATGGCACTATGGGTGAGACATGGGCCTTTGCCAAAGGCCTGTAGGCCATGTGAGACTGATGCGAGCCATCTGTAGCAAGGCAGTGCATTCGGTCACTCATATGTTCCCAGGTTACCAGGCAGTGGATCCCCCTGGTGTGACCTCGATAAGTGAGTCAGGTGTTACTGACAATCACTTTCTATTCATATTGATCCATCACTCTGGGTGACAGCAGGATGCTGCTTATGGCTAGGGACATACCTGCATGGGACACATATTCAGCATGCTGCATCGTGTCTGTCTTTCTATAGTCCATGAGGTACTTCTCACATCATTCACACCACTATGGACCAGGCTAGTGTGATACCTGTACCTGTTGTGGGGTGACTTGAGTGCATGTGTGATATGGTAGTTTATGGCACCTGCCAAACAAGTAATCGTAACCTTCTCCTTATCCTGCATGGTGTGTGGCACATCAGTGTGTCTCACAGTGGAGTCTTCTATGAGTAATATGTCGTGTGTATGGTAAGGCTAGTGTTTGCAGGACCCTGGTGTGTGGTGTATGCGTGATCTGTGGTGTGTAGGTTCGGGAAGTTCTCATTTGTTTTTACCTCTGAGGTGTCCTTTACTAGGGGTTTGATTTGTTGTGGACCTCCACTTATGTGGGTGTGTGCTGTGTATTTGCAAGTGATGCTTGCTGACTTCATATACTGCAGGGCACCTATGTTACTGCAAAATGTGCTCTGGTGTGCACATTCTCCATTTGTCTGGCCAGTGGTTCCCCTCCCCCTGCTGTGTGTCTCTTCATCCTTCTGTAGTCCAGTCACAGGCTTTGCCCACAGTGGCTGCTGTTATGTATTTGTAATTCTGGTGTGAGCATGGTAAATGCCATAACATCACACACAAGGTTATGGACTACACACCTCTGAGCTTACCTATTTGGCAGGTTGTCCATCATTGCAACGCTACATCTGCTGGGGTCCTCAGACAGTTTGTGTTACTATGTTATTATGCGGCTACATGTTGGCCTAGCTGTCAAACTGTCACTGAGTCTGGCATCTGGAAAGGCCCACATATGACAGTCAGATGAAGGCCCACACATGGGGACAGGGTGTTGATACTGTTCTGCCATACATAGACAGTTGGGGGACCAGTTTGTTACTTGCTTGCTTTCTGTTATGGGTGTGACATCTGTGTCTCCACTGTCTGCTATTGATGTTTTGACAAGACCTTTTCTTGTTTTGCAAATACTTTGCAGGCAAATGCAATTTTAGTACAAGCAGAACAGATATACAAGGCATACTTGTGTTCCTTCTGTGACAACCTGCCATTCCAGGGGTGTGGCTGTTGGCCAGTGACTTGTTGTCAGTGCTGACACAGTGAGTTGGCAGCCTTTTATGACCTGCCAGTACAGTGACCTTCAGGTACCTGCTGTGCTACTAGGTGCCATATCGCTCTACATATGAGAGCCAGAAATTGGGAGACAAAGGCCAAAATATAGGGAGCATTTTAACTATTGGCCTTACAAACCTAGAAGGGTGATACAATAACAGATGTTGCATTAGCATGTGTTTTCTATAGGGTGTGAGGTCTGAGATACTACAATCCATCATTATTTTCTGAATTTAGACTTTTGTGGTTTGCCAATGATTTGCCACACAACCACTATTTCATGATAGTGACACCACAAATATGATGTAAACCTCTGTATATTCTGCAAAAGATCTGTACAGTTGGGAGGTATGGTAGCCACTGTGTAGGTTACTCTGACCTGTTTACTGTTCATATGTGTGGCCCCTGTCCATGACCTGTCCAGCTTACCAGCAGTAATGGATATTGACATCTAGACAGTGTGCACAACTCCCACCATAGGTATGGCTGACATTCTAAATAGTTGGCACTGCGATTCTTGGAACATGATCCTGTCTACCACAGTACTGTACCTAGGCCACTAACACATAACAGCTGGCCACATCCTGACAGTATTTCCGACACATATACATAGATCATTAACCCCTGCATATTGTGAACATGCAACAAGTTATCATGTTGATTTGGACAGCCCTGGTAATGTGTGCTCTGATGCTATTGCCCTACAAACCTACATGTTACTGGATTTCTATAGGAATATGGGTGTGAGGGGGCAGACCTGTCAATGGTACACATTTGCACATACTGTGCTGATATTAGCTTTACATTTTGGTTCCATTTAGCATAGTATTGTGCCTTGTCTTTGAGAATAGAGGCATATCACTAGAGGCCACAGGTTAGATTGTAATGGTATACAATTGAGTTTGAGACTTCTTACTCTTCAGAGCCTTACTGCAAATGGAAGGCCTGTTGTGATATCACTGTGTAAGTCTGTGGGGGGGTATTCCATCATTGTCACCATTTGTGGGCCTTTGTCAGACATCCCTTTATAGTTTTCTATGGCTGACTTGCTGGGTGAGCCTGAGGGGTGAGTATGGGATCCCTACTTTGATGTCCATGCATGTGACCTATGACCTTCCCTTAGTTGGCCCCCCGCATATACTGCAGTGGGATTTGTCACCTTGGATAATACTGCATAGTGTGGGGAAGCCAGTATTGGTCAGAAATTTCCTGGTGTCCCACATAGCTTTCAGTTATTTACTGCTACCCCAGTAGGTCAGCCCATTCCCTTGCATGCATGCAGCAATACCATAGATATGCTACCAGAACATACTACTCCATTCATTTATTGTTTAGAAGACTGACTTGCCTTGTGCCTGCGGCAGTTGTGGGAATGGTGAGTGAGGGTAGATTCTGTTTGATGCATGCAGTACACTGCCTATACGGGGTAAGCTACAGGTAGTGTGATGTGTTTGACATCCATTTTACTGTGTGTGTGAGTTGGAGAGAGGTGTCAGTCCTTGGGACTCTACAGATATGTCAAGGCAGCAGAACTGTGACTTGAGCATCTCAAACACATACTCTATAAAGATCCTGGTTTGTGCATGTGCCTCATTATGGCATTCTTGACTGGGTGTGTGTGCATTTCTGATGGGTGTCATCATCCACAGCTCCAGTGCATAGCCAGCATCCCCCACCAGATGGCCATATGGAATGTCCCCACTGGCAAATGCCTGGTAGAGCTGTGAGGAATGCCAGATGTGGGAGTTGTGATAGCTTTCAGGGCTGCAAGCATACAAATTCATGATAATGCCCTGGGCATTACACATGACCTGGCAGTTGATGGAGGGGAAGCCCTTGTGGTTTATGTAGACCCTACCCTTTTCACCAGGTGGTGCTTTGATGTGGATGTGCATGCAGTCTATCGCACCCAGTACCTCCGGGTATTCTGCTACATGGTGGAAGAGACGCATATTACTGGTTCTTTCCTTATGGGTGTTGGAGAAGTAAATGTGCTCACCGGCATGTGGTAGCATAGCAACCAGGAACTGGTGGAGTACCCTGGATGGCGATGCCTGTGAGACCCCCTTCATGTCCCAGTAGGTCTTTGGAAAGTATCTGTACCTAGTATTCTTAAGGCTACACATACCTTGGTATCCACTGGGATGGGTTCCCATCTGTTGGCTCTGGGTCTGAGCTGAGGCTGGCACAGCTCAAGGATTTGCTGAAGTATGTCTCTATCCACCCTGTAGTGCTCTACTATCTCCAGATCATGTAGCCCCTAGTAGGTTACCCTAGGTGTGAACACTCTTTGCCTCCTCTTCAGTCTGGGGCGGTTATCAGCATTATCCTCCTCACCGCTATCAGCCTCTAGCACATACTACTAGATCAAAGCAATGGCAGCCCCTAACATTTTTTTTTGGTTAAAATTCCCCGCATGTGTACAGCAATGGTGCAAGGTTTGTGGGAAAACCAGACTGAAAGGTGTTTGCACAGTTTATACTGTTGTGCTGCAGATGCTGCCTGTATGATTGGCTGGCTATGATACATTCCACCTGCTTGCTATTTTATTAGTGCATGATTGCTTTTATTCTGCAATTTGCCTTTTTTTTCTTTTTTTCTTTTCCATTTCCACCCCTTTTAAGCCCCGAGGCGCACCGCGCAAACCCAATGCCCAAATGTAAACAGTCCTGCTATTTCCAGGGGGGGGGTTGTTTGTTTTTTTATTTAAGACCTGGTGTGCAACGTGCAAACCCATTTAGCTAAGGTAAACAATGAGAAATGGCCCTCTCCTGGACACGAACATGCTCTTCATTTCATGGAATGAGTCAATACAGCCGGAGACACACCCCCTTGCTTAACTGTGCTTAGCTAAGCTAAACTGGGAGCCGTGAAGCTCCAATGTGCTTACACCAAGCATGATACAACCCTTTTCATTTCTGCTGCTCCTCCTGCTTAAACCACTGTCTTATAGCTCCTACATGGTTAGGTGCAGTTTGGCACTTGTATCCTTTTGTGATTCAGTAAATTTCCCTCATTAGGATACCCCACTGCCTTAGTCCCTAGTTACAGCACTACCCCAGAGCCTTTCCCCTTAGCAACCACTGTTCCCTGCTATTGTTTTGATTCTGCATGCCATAGACTGTAATGGCAAAATTCAGATTTCACTTAAAATTGCCTTTTCACATTTTTTTTTATTTTTGGCACAATCTTGTTTGCATGCCACTGCCCTATGCTTAAATGGCTGAGATCAGCCAAAAAACTTTTATTTTTATAATTTTGCAACACTTTTCCATGTCAATGGCCATATATTTGGCCATTGGCATGCCTAAGGATTATAATGCATGCTTTACTTTGAGCTGTCATGCCATTTTGATTTTTGCAGAAATGTATTTGGCTAGTAGCCAAATACATTTCTGCAAGCTACACTATTCAGCCACAGATGCCTGCCTGCTTACTGGATCGCTAATTGACCTCTTTTGCATGGTTTTCAGCAGCAAATGAGGTCAGTAGCATGATCCAGTCGTGTCCATGGCAGAATAGTGTTAGCAGGCTCATGCACATCCCCAGGCTTGTTTACTGGATCGCTTGGTGGCCATATTCCATGCAGGAGCTGCTACACTATTCCTGCATGGAATTAAAGCTTTATTGAATTCCAGGGCATGTCTCTGCTGCCAGTTATTTGTTTCGGATGAACCTTCCTGTAGAATCGCTGAGTTTTTGATGGATTCAGCAATTACTCCCAGCTTACAGTCATCCACAAAGTAGATCAACCATAGACCCTTTATGTCTGACTTGACTTCAGAGAAATAGATGCCAAAGAGGAGTGGCCCCAGCAAAAAGCCCTGTGGTATCTCACTAGTGACAGATCTTTTTGTGGTGGTAGCTTCCAATATACAAATATCATGTATCTTTTGGTGAGCCAGTTTGCAATCCAGTGGATGACGTAGGAGTTTATTTCTAATTTAGCAAGCTTTTCAACAATGTCTGAGTGAGGTATTGTGTCAAAGGCTTTGACCAGGTCAAAGTAGACAGTGTGTACAATCTTCCATCACTTTTGTGACTTTTTTTGAAAAAGTCCACTAAGCTGAGTAGGCATGAGATGCCTTTGATAAAACCAAAATAGGATTGGTCCAATGTTTTGAGGTTTCCTATGTCTTTATTGATTATTTCTGTAATAAGTCTTTCCATAGCTTTACATATGAGGCTAGTTAGAACTATGGGTCAGTAATTGCTCAGGTTGGTGGCTGGCCCTCACTTGTGTTGGGTTATTATTATTGCTGCTCTCCAGTCACTTTGTACAAAGCCATTTTGGAGGGTTGTTAAGGGCACAGAAATATCATGCTTCAAGCTATTCAGGATGTATCCTGAGATGTTATCAGGGCCCACAAATGCTATGTTTTTGGCCATGGAGAGCACCTCCAAGACTTGGTCCTGCATGATTGCTAGGTGCGTAATTACCAGGGTTAAGATATGGGTGAAGTTCAAGCTGAACTTATCAGCCAGTAGGTTTGCTATATCAACAGTTTTCTCTCTTTTTTAATTTCTCCAAGTCTTTTGGGTTTCTAATACCATGATGGGAATGGACCCCATTCCTAAGTCAAAGTACAATTAAAGTTCATGAAATTAGTATTGTTGTAATCTTTGATGTCAGCCAAAAGTGCTCTTCGGAGCACCCGCAATGTGCCCAGCCATGAATCCTTCTGCAATTCGTACAGAGTTGCATGGATTGGTAACTTATCTAAATAAGATTGTAGATTCTTTTTTATAAGACCAATTGTTCCTACTACTATTGGAACTGCCTGGGTATCTTTCTTCCACATTGCTCTTGTTTCTGCCTGCAGATCCTGATATTTTATGACTTTGTGTCTGTCCGTACACAAGACACTGTAGTCACTGGGTGTGACGATTTCAATGATCAATGCTACTCTTGTCTTCTTTTCTTGAACCACTATATCCACAGTTTCAGCATAGGTGCTGTCATTTACAGTCAGATCAGCATACTACTGCATATTATCCTTGCAACTGCGGATATAACTAAAAAAGGCCTTGTGGTTGTCCTTGGCCTGGGTAAATATTTTTGTTTCTCAAATTTGGCCTTGGTAGTTTTAATTAGGTTCCTAAGTAATCAAATTCTGCAGGAAGCTATAATTTTCCTCTTCTTGTTACAAAGCTTATTTATGTTGTTATTCTACCAGGATGGTTTGCCCTGTGCTTGCTTCTTCTGGGTAATGATATTTCTATGCAGTTTTATACGTGTTGGTATGAGCTGGCAGTGTATGTTTCTACATAAACATTACAGCTTTCTGGGTTTGAAGAAGTTTCTAAAAGTACTAGGGTCGAGTGAGGTCTCAGGTTTTAATTTTATTTCAAGGTAGATGGCTTTGTGGTCAGACCTGATGAGTGAGGATGTTAAACTAGGGATGGAGTATAATTCCACCATATTAGTGAAGTCAAGGTTATATCAGTGATGACAAGGATGTTATTTCCCCTCGTGGTTACTTTGACTAGTTGTTCTGGAGCATCTGTATCCACTTTTTATATGTTAATCCAGAAATTCCCAACTTGGCATTCTAAAATACAGAAGTTACCACAGCCCCCAAATAAGCCCTATTATATCAGCTAAAGTGTCTAAGACTGGACTAACAGCAGTGTCACTTAATAAAAGTTTAAATCGTGGTTCACACATTGCAGTTTTATTTAACATATTCATGGAGCTTTTTGGAAATGCTAAAGAATGCAGCATGCCATAATGTTTATCTACTCATCTGTATGGACATCAGTGACCTGCATATGCTACTATAATTACTGCTGATTCAAGTCCAATACTATGTGTAGCAATTCCTACGTGTTAGGATTGAAATTTCAGGTCTGAACATTGTTTATGTTTGTGTTATAAACCCAAACTACCCAGGAGTCCTTTCATCTTATTAATGCCACTTGTCAGTCTACTACCTCTTCTGGCCTGCATGTATGACTGCTGTGAACTTGCTGTTTTACTCAGTAAGTGAATGATCTTTTGAAACATGCTGCAGGGCTTACTAAGTGACCTATGTTTTAGCCATCTAAGTGTTTCTAATCTCACCCCACCGCTCTCTTTTTAAAATCCTTTTTGCTTAGATATTTTCTGATGTCCCTCATGTATAGCAATCTGCTAGATTTGAGTCTCAATAGCACAAGACAGTTATTGTGTTGTACCACTTCTTATTGCCCTTAGAACAACCATCACTGTGCAGCAACATTGTGTCCATCTAAATCATTTACATGGATGGCTGTATTCGAACCCTCTGTACCCTACTTATCCAAACCACTAGCTCTACTTGCAATCCTCCTCCCACTGCATATGTCAATACTTTCACCATAAGTTCACTCACCTTATCTGTCAACAAATAAAAGTTTAGAGTGAAATCCCATTCCATGTGCTATATCACTTCAAACTCATCTCTAGCAGAAATTCTAACCCATCTAGCTCTGTCTTATCCTCCTCTGTGCCTAAATTCTCCACCACAGATTATAATGTAACTGACTTCTGGTAGCTGCTGCTAATGGCTTACACAGACACCTATCTGTTATTCCTTAACGCTCCATCCTAACAGCCGTCTTGATATGATTTTCTTCTGTATTTGTTCATATGTTAGTTGGTAATACTTTTTTCTACTCCTAAATGACAAATTATACAGCTCTACTGTACTGTACTTTCCTAACTAGTTAATCCCTTTACTTTTATATATTAAAGCCAAGGGCCCTTCTGTGAGAAGTGTTGTAAGCAAGCCAATATTCTTTTTTTGCTTTCTGTTCAACAACTTAATACATGCAGATTCATTTAGGTTACTTACTGTGTCTTTCTCTCTTTATAGGTTGAGTGTTACTGACCTCATTTCACTTTGTTAAGCAACTTCTTTGACTAATTGTCCAAGTAATTTTAGCTCCATGAGGAACAAGCACCTGGGCATCTCCTAATGATTGGCAACAAGCCAGGGAGATTCACTGCATTGAAAAAAGAAAACTAAGCTACAAGTCTTTCCTGTACATAGTTTAGTCATGCCTAGAGCTGTTCTAGGGGCCTCCAAAAAATTATTTTCTCTGGTCTTAAATATGTGATCCAAAGACTATCTCCACAGGTAAAGCTATAATAATGCTTCCCTAATGTTGATAAACTAATTGCCACAGCAGTATTTTACTGCTAGTGGTTCAGTATTTCTATGGTTGGTATTTAAGGTTGCCATTCCATTTTTTTCACCTCCCCTACACTTCAGTTTGACAACCACAGAGACCATACTGTATTTCTCCTTGTTCCTGACTACAGGATTAACATTATGTTTCTGCTGCTCTTTTTCATTCAGGGTACGCTGTTCTTCAGAGAAACATTATCAAAAGCTTTTCCATTCAGGGGGTGTAAAACCCATTCCACTAGCCTTCTCTACCATTTGGTCTTGCTTCACTCTCTGACCCTACACCCAATACAACCCACCCCACCCTCCTCTACATTTATAACTCCCTGGTCACTCCACACTACTCACAACCAATCATGATTTGCCATCACAACTAATAGCCAATCATGCTTTGCCATCACTACTCACAACCAATCACAAAAGTTCTTTTTTACAACACAATTTAAGACAATTTAATCCTTCTATATCCTGCCTTCATCCATACTTTCACTATAAACCCCACCTTACACATATATCTCTTGGCTGCAACCCTCCTCCAGACTGCATTTATCTGACCAGAATACTAGCCCATCTCATCTCTCTGCACTCTATCCATCCATTTGTGCTCTGTAACTCTCTATACTTGTACCTCCACTCATCTAAATCATCGCTGAGTAACTCCATCATCCCCTCCTCTGCTATTTCAAGTACTAGCAGTACTCCCATTATTACAGTCATTTAGTCTTCACTCATCTGTCACCATGACATTATCCAGTATCCTCTACTCAGTAATTTTCTATCCCTACCCTGTCTTACCACAGACCACATCCCCTTATGTAAAACTTATATCCCTCACGCAGGCCATGATATCTATTCCTCACTCAGGCAATCACAGTTATTCCCAGGACTTGTTTTCTTACTCAAAGCACACTCTCCAAATCATTTATCCTTACCTCTTCCCACATAATTATGTTCACCTATGCAGCCCTGACTCCAACCTCCAAATCCATTTCTGCCAAGACTAGGTTTAAAAACTAAAATATAAATCTAACCCTTTCACCCTTATGCACCAATTTCTCTATCTCTAATTCTTTTTGGTGGCATTCACCCCAAATCTGGACCCACTGAAAATTATCCCCTCACTCCACTGGCCAACAGGAGCAACAGCAACACACCCACATCTTCTGGACTACTCCTGTAACATATTAAATACCAAAGCATAGGTAATAAAATCCTGGAAATGCACTGATAGCTTACACTACACTCCCCTAAAACCCTAGCATTATCAGAAACATGGCTGAAACCTGCCATAAAAGATGAGGAGATACTACCCCAGGGTTATAATATCATAAGACAAGACAGACACTTAAAAATTTGGGAAAGTTGCTGCAGGCTAGAACTCCATTATATTCTGCCTCTATCCAAACTTTGTTGTTTAACAGTTCAGAACTCCTTCTCTCCTATTTAAAGTTAAATGACTAGAAAACATTTATATAGCTGCTTTATACATCCCCCCAGTTACCAATAATGCTATTGTGGAAGAGGCATTGTCTTGGTTTTGCTCCAACGTGAATTATAAAACCATAATCCTAGAATACCTGAACTGAGAATGAGCAAAAATCTCTTCTAACCACCCTATATCTATCATCAGTCTCTACAATTTCACCCAACTCATCAACTCCCCAACTAGGTACAACAGTGGGTGGGAGGGAGGTTGGCATAATGGTTAAGGTGCTTACCTTAGAAACACAAGGTGCAGGGTTTGATTCTGAAATGGGGTAATTGGCTAGGCTTAAAAATGGCCCATAAGGGCAGTTAGCCTAGTACGAACCTATGAACCTATGAACCTATGAACACATCATCTGAATGATCTTCCACACTGGACTGGGTCCTAATATCAGACTACGTAAAGTAGTCTCCTCTGGTACTCTTTCAAACTGCATAAATGATCAGCAACCAACATTTATCAGAAGACTACCCATCCATCCTTCAAAGTTCCACCACTATATTACACTTCACAATCTTTCTAACTTTCATTGATACCCTATAATATTGTAATTGGCATTCATTAAAAGCCCTACCACTAGGAGATGTTGTCACACACTTCATCTCAACCTTCCGAGAATCATAAACCTAGTAACTCCAGTCAGCAACAAAAGAGCAAGATACAACACTGTAAAACGACTATTCAAAGCCATCAAAAAACTCATGAGGCTAAGAGAATAATCCTAGAAAGTCAATTGTATGAACAATCCTAAACAATGCTGGTCTCCATACATAATATGTTAAACCCAAGTGACCCAGACATCATTTGCATACCACTACAAACCTTAGCGAACAAATTGCTAACCAGTTCAGCTATCGCTTTATTGTATTTGTCGCTTCTTCTGCTAGCAATCACCAGTCTACCCCCTCTACTTTCCCCCACCAGCAATCTGCTTACACCCTCAATTCCATATCATCCCTTTCCCTACATTCACTATCAAGAAACTAGTTAATATGCTTAAATTCGATGTTTTTTTTTTACTGAAAACACTAAAACTGGGATGGCTATACTGTAGCAAATGTTTCATAAGTTCATAGGTGTTTACTAGGCTAATGACCCCAAGGGCCTTTTTAAGTCTAGCCATGCATCCTAAATTTCTGACAAGTTCTGATACCCTTGATAAGTGTAAGCATGGGCCTGGGAGATGAACCATTTACAGGTTACCTCTCCATTAGAGACACAGCTGCCAAACCAGGGATGAATTTCCGGTTTCCCATCCAATTGTCGAAGCTGCACTTGAATTGGGTTAGGGAGGAACTCTGCTTCACACAGATGGGGAGCCTGCTCCATAGACAGGGTAGTCTCCGGGATACATACCTATCTCTCCAACAGGTTCTATTTATATCACAGGCAAGGTTTAAGTCTTTAGAATGGGTAATTCTGGTTCTGTTTGTTTTGTGGATATGCAGGAGGTCTATTAGAGTAGGGTTTGACAATGCCCTGTATGCCAGGCATAGATTTCCCCTCAAAAGCCTGCAGGAGACAGAATACAAGGATAGGGCCTAGAGGCGGTCTGCAGAACTTATTTCCCAAATCCATATTCAGGTTCATTCTCTGCATACTTCTCCTGTGCATCCCTACCACTGTTTTCTGTCCCTACTGTATATCTATGTTACTCTGATGCTTCACCACACTCACCAGTCTTTCAACCAACTGCTACTTATGATGCCTAAACACTGCTACTAATTTCACTCTTTTGCATATAGGAGCAGACAGTGTATACTATGCAATATCACATTCTTACCCATGTTATTTTATATTTTAACTGTTTATTTGTAATCTGTTGTCCATTTTATTTACTTTGAAATTTATCTTTCTAATTGTATGCCTAAATCTTGTATGTTATCTTATTATTGGTATTGGAGCTTTTTTCCCTGGGTCTCCACTGAAAAAGGGCTACTGCTTCCCAGTCAGACCTTTTTTGTCAATAAAAGTAAAATAAAGTAAAAATAATAATATATGTCCATTCTAAATTACTGTGGAGTGATTATGGTCGATTACTTATTGTTTAGCAGTATTTAGTTGAAACTAAATTTAGATGCAACAGAGACATTATAAAAATGTATTTTAATGTTTTTTTCTTCTGTGGTGGAAAATAATTCTGGCAAATGAAATGTGTAGCAGTGGGAATGACAATTGCCCCACATATGCCAGTCTCATGTTGACTGAATTGGAGAGGCAGTTTTTAAACATAGGTTCATAGGTTGGTACTAGGCTATCAGCCCTAGGGCCTATACAAGCCTAGCCATAACAATTCCCTGGCTATTTCTTCCCACACTATTTACTTCCATTACAAAAGGGAATTACCTTTTCACCATTGCATTATAAACAATTTTTAAACTGACAGGAAAAAAGTGTGCTCCTGTATAAAAGTACAATTAGGGCTCATGACAGTCCATTAAAACAAAACCTCCTAGCTTAAAAATAATTTTTCTGAACAGGAAAGTATAATAAAGCAAGCAAATTTTTATATGTGCAACTTTTTCCCCAAAAGGAATTTATCTACCCAGCAAAGGAGCAGCAAGCCAACCGTCAATCCTCAAAAGCCCACAGCGGAGCACTCTCTTCAACAGCAGAAAGCTCTAAAGAGCTTGGTGACCAAACCTGTCTTTTTAGTCAACTCAGCTCAAGCTCACTGATGGTTTGAGTGCAAGGAAGATGCCTGAAGTTCTGGAAGCTGGCAGGATTCTATATCCTTGGCAAGATAAAACCCATATAGCTAAGGTTATTGCAGCAGCAATCAATATGATAAACTGTTATAATAGCTTATATATTGTTTGTTTGTGTCTTTCGGCTTTTCCCGGTTAGGGGTCGCCACAGCGGAACTCCGGTCCGCTAATGATTGGCAGTAGAGTTTTACGTGCTGGCTTGCCGGGCCTAACGCACAACCTTCCACAAAGGAACACACGTTCAGGCATGTCGCCACACAGAAGACGCTCTAACTGAGGATTGAACGGGCAACGTCTAACTGTGAGGCGATAATGCTACCACAGCACCACCACCGCAGTACAATATTATAAAATTATTAATAGCTATGTTAGCAGTGATGATTGGCATCACTTACACCTAAGGCATAAAAAGAGCATAAAACTACTTCATGATACAGATTGACATTAAACTTTGCTAAAAATGCAATGCAACAAGGGCTTTTCTGTAAAGACATAAAACAGCATGTTCAGATATCTTTGATTTGGTGGTAGCTACTGAAAAAAGACTCTACCTGAAAGCAATTCGCTAAGTGCTTAGATGTGGGGTCTACTCAAAACATCCATAGTTAGCATGCCTCAGTGACCTTTCCTCATGTAGAAGCATACCACACCTAAAGCAACAAACTGTGTGAAATAAATGGAAAATATACCCCAGCCAGTTTTCTAAAAGAAAATCAATCAATTGGCCTTCAGTAAAGTGGACCATGTTTGAACTTTCAGTTTTTCTGTTTGGTGATTCAGAAGCAGTTGGGAAGGTCATAAACATAATGTTAATAGTTTTGAAATCACTAGTTGAGCTAGTTAGGAATGATAAAAACAGCTTAAAAAGTATGTTAAGTATTTTAACTGGATATGTTATCAAGTGCAGTTAACCGAACACATGGCAGTTTATTAACATTGTTTTTATTCACTCATTCACTCATTCATTCATTCATTCATCCATTGAAACATTCATGTCTTCGTTAACTGGGGTAGAATGCTGATACATATGCACCATTTTTAGGCTCAGCCCACATGATATATGTGTGCTTATGACTGCGTTAAATGTTAAAGACTGTGCTCTTGTCTGCAAAAAGTCTGTGCAGGAATTTACACATAAAGAAAGTCTCCATAGAGCTCTAACTGCAGGAGCCACTGAAAATAAACTCAGACTTATATAGATGTTGTATAGTTACAGCTAGCCGGGGAAAATGGAAATCACTGCTTACTTTGAGCAATTCAGTACAAGTAAAATGATGGCACTTGCTTTTGTTCTCTCCCTGTTTATTTGAGAGAGACTGTTTTGTATTGTATATAGATAAGCAAAATGCAATGCCTGCTGAAATTTAGTATGAGAATATAGGAGACCCCTGGCAATTTACTGCACAGTTATGAGCAATTCAGAAATAGGAAAATGGTGAAGTTTGCTTTTGATCCCTTCTGTGTATCTTGATACTGTGTTGTAGTGTTTACAGATAAGCAATGCCCTATGCCTGAAGCAAAGCATTATGGGGAAAAACAACACTGGTAACTCAGTTCAGGGCTTTGAGCAATTCAGAAAAAAGGAAAATGGTGGAACCCATTTTGTTCCTTTCCCTTTGGCATTACGTGTAAGTAACCAAAGGCATTTGTGGCATTTATTCAGATAGCAAGGCAGATCTATATGTCTGTGTCTGTCACTGAGAAATGCAACCACTCAAGTGTGAGCATCTGCGGCATATACTAATTCTAAGTTTACAGTATGTTGGAAAATTTCCCTTGCTCTGAAATACAGCAGTCTCAAAGCCAAGGCACCGGAAGCTGTTGAAGACTGGGGGGGCGGAGGGTGAGAGGGACACTTAGTGATCTAAAAAGGGCAATTTTTAAAAACTATTTACTACCACAACATAGGTTCACTTGGAGGACATTTTAAGCTTAGCTAATTTCCCTTTTGGTGCATGAATTAACATTTCCTGATTAGTCTTACCTATCCCATGGCTGATAATTGTATATTAGCCCTAGTGAGAATAAATGTGATTATATTATAGATAATTTGAGGGGACCCATGTAAGGGGTGCAGCATTTAGGAACTGCCTCTATCCATTAGTGGTATGAGGGGCAATCCTGGAGTACATTTTCTATTACCCATCCTTAGATCAAAGTTGCATTTGAATATGGACAGGGATGAGCTTTGTTTTACTTGAATGGATACTCTGCTCTGGGACAGTGGTAGCCTCAGTGATATATATCCATCTCTCCACAACATTCAGTTAGATGCCTGGACTGAGTATTTCTGATGCTATTTGACTTGTTGATGCTCAGTAGGTCCATCTGTATTAGGCCGGAGGATGCCTTGTATGCCAGACATGTCAGCTCTAAGCACTCTGTAGGATATTGAGTATAGTGTAAGTTTTTGATGTGGTCCATGCAAGACCTATTGTTTAGGACTTGTATCCTTTTAGTAAGGTATCACTGTAGGTATTCCAATTGTTGCATGGGTCAGGATAGATACATGCCAAAGTGGGCATTATACAAAATGATTGACCTAATGAGGGCTTTGTAAAGGGGGAAAATAACATCTCTAGATCTAGTCAAAATCAATTTGTTTATAAGCTGTGCAATATAGAAAGACTTTTTTATGACTCTGGGCACATATTGGTCAAAAGTTAGGTCACTGTACACACAAGTTCCCAAATGCCAAACAACTGGGTCACTTCTCAGGGGGCATTGTCAATTTGGCAGTTCCCTGGAGTAGATGACTTCCCAAAGGATATGATAATCTATTTCTTGGAGTTTAGTGCCAATTCATGATTCTGCCACTAGTTATTGTTTGGGACAAACATTCCTGCATGATGGCTAAGTCATTTGGGGATTCAATAACTGCTCCTAGCTTGCAGTCATCTCAAACTTAGTTGGCCAAAGCCCTTTGGTATTTCCTTCTACTTTTGAGATATATATGCCGAACAGAAAAAGTCTCCGCACTGAACCCTGGGGGACTACATTGGTGACTGGTTTCTTCCCCTATTTTGATCTCCTGCATCCTGTGAGCAAGCATACGTGTATGCATTCTTTGATTCACCTTCCTGATTGTATTAACCTGATTGTATTAAATTATATTCCTTGTATAATACAGCACCACTTGTTAGAATGTGTATTAAATTTGTAGTTTGGAACAGTCTTCTAGTAAGCAATGAAACAAAATGTATGAACCAATAATGACAACACTAACCATGTCAGAAAATTTCAACCATAAAAGGCCACTCAAACTTCTGTCATTACAATCTACCAATATCAGTAAATATGCAAAATCTCTGCAGAAGTAAATCATCTAAATAATTCCACATTAAAGGGATCTGTAAGTAATGAGGAGGTTGCTACTAGCAAACAACTTTATATTTCATTGTTTCATATGTTGCCCTTGAAGAATAAATTGCCTATGCTACATTAAAAAAAATGATAAGCTAGTAATTTTGCAATGGGAAATGAATGACAAACTGATAACAGAAACATAGTTACTAGGTAACTCCTTCAAAGGAGGACATTCATAGGACTGCAGCATCCACTCCCTTTAACGTACAACACCGTACAGTATCAGTGATCCATCTGCATACTGTGGGAGTAGAACCCACAGGGTTCTGCATCAAAAGCAAGTATACTACCTGTTGTGCTACTAACAATGCAAGCAATTTAGTATAAGTGGCACTAAACTTCTCTTCCCCCTGAAGTTCTCAGCTCTTTGTAAAATCCACTTGACACTCAACTAAATCTCTTAACTTCGCAACATAAGAAATCTGGAAAATATCTAAAGTTATTTCGGGGGGGGGGTGGCAAAGCCCAAAACCAGGGACACATTTTAAATATTGCTTGTATAATCTTAGAAAGCTGCTAAAATAAAGTGTTTTCTGTTACCATGTACTTCCTGAAAGAGAGGAAGACTGAAACTTAAAGGGCTGTCCTTATTTAGTGAATTCAGTTCTTACTGATTTGCCAGAAAACCACAAATTTTAAGAGGAACAGACCAAAAGTATGTATCAAATATTTTGTGAAAATCTGGACAGTTGAGAGCTATGGACTCAACTCCATGAATCACAAGTGGTGGTATGGTGAGAGAATTCAGGTTCTTGTTTGAGCCCGAGTACACTAACCACCAGGTATACCTAACATTATACCTAGCATTTTACACACACACACACACACACACACACACACACACACACACACACACACACACACACACACACACACACACGCACTTTTCAACTGCACAGATTTTTGCAGAATGTCCAGATTTTTGCTTCATATTTTTGGTGTATCCTCCTAAAATCTGCACCTGTCTGGCAAATAGCTGAGAACTGAAGTCATTAAATAATGACAAATATTTGAGTTTAAGACTCTAAATCCTTCAGAAAATTCATGCTAATGCAAAACTTATTATTCTATCAACTTTCTAAGTTTGTAAGAGCAATATTTAAAATCTGTGCCTATTTGTCCCCCCATCATTTTAGGCTTTGTCCAGATTTTTTGCAATAAGAGGTTAAGAGGTATGACACACACACAAACTCACACACACACACACACACACACACACACACACACACACACACACACACACACACACACACACACACACACACACACATACACACAAGCAGCATAACTCCTGTAAATAAAAGAACAAAACTCTCCTTACCGGAATGATTCTGGCAGCACCAACAGAACAGTGGCAGCATAAGTCCTGCAACACAGAGCAATAAGAGAACAAGAACAGCTAGTTTAGTTAGTTTAACTTCCTTGTGTGAATCCACATTAGCGTGAAAACTCCACTTCATTAATTTTTTCCGACAGGTCTTGCAGCTGTAAAATTGGGGGGTCCCCCTCCCCCTGGCTCTATGGTTCCAGCACCCATGTCTCAGAGTTAGTATTTATAATCATCATAGGATGCAAGGAATTAGCCCCCCCCCCACCTGCAAAAATCATTGCCACACTGTTTCCGCAGTTTTCAGTTTTCACTGTTATGTTTAAAATCTGCACAGTTGTGTTGACACTTCTGAGTGATGAGCAGGAATGTGTTAACCTTTAATCAAGTAGTCATGTATTTAATTTGTTCAAGGCCTGACTACAGTTAAGATGAGCGGGTGTTTGAAAAAGTGCATGTTTGAGTTAGTATTTGTCTGTTATATGTACACGCATGTATACAGCAGTAGGCATACACACGGGCACTCATACACACAGACACACACTGACATGCACACACACACACACACACACACACACACACACACACACACACGCACACGCACACGCACACGCACACACACGCACACACACACACACGCACACACACATACACACACATGTGTGTATGTATTCAAAGCCTTATTTCTGATGACATCTTCACACACCAGCATTGCTGTCTGTCCTTCCTCTGATGTCATGCCACTTCCTGTGCAAAAATTAATAAATAAATAAACAACCTCATTTCATGATGTCTTAGACTTTCCTGATGCACGTCATTGTGATGTATGAACATCACAATGATAAAATTCAACAAAATTTATAATGTAGGTTAGTCAAAATCAGCAATAGTTCAGGGTACTACAACGCTGCCTTACAGTGGTGTCAGTCTTCAAACATTAGTGCATACTGTCATTGCTAGTAGCATATTCGCTGAAAAAAGTACTATTCAAAAGCGCAAACAGCCTTCCAACAGCAGCTGGACAAAGATTGCATTGTTGTCCCATTCACTTTAATCTATGCCAAAAATCTAGGAATATGTACAAACCTTTGTTCATGCATAGCTGAATTTCATCAACCATAGCTTCCTCTTGAACAGAATTCAACATAATTTTAAGCTGTCAAAAATGTTAGAAAAATAATGACGTGAGACACTGAAGGAAGTTAGAGGCAATAAAATCATACTGAATTCTCCAGGGAGGATATTAGGAGAGATGAAAAATAGAGAAAAAGCAAGTGGGTGAAGAAAAGAGGGTTTTGTTAGAAGTGACTTGAGTCCAACAATGCTTCTAGAAATACTAAAAGTTTTAAAACACTAAAACAAAATATAAAGTGATGGAAAATGTGAAGTATATTTTGAAATAAATGATCTGAGGAAGAAAAGGGCAAGTATACATTATGTACTGTTATTACCAACTCATTGAAGATATATAAAGTATTTTTAAGACAGTTAAATCAATTGCTCAGCAACTAAATCAGTATTTGTCTTGCACTGCATTCTGCACAGATGTAAATGTAAAAAAATCAAGTTATGTATTTATTCTGATAAACTGCATGCAAATAAACATACAGAAAATGTTACTGTACTGAACTTAACAACCTACCAAAATGCAGGAAGTGAGAAAGTGCACCTCAGCCAGAAAATTAAATGAATTCTATCCTTTACATTCAAAGTATCAGTAAAAATAATTTATTTTGTGATAAAATTAAGCAGAGTTATTCCTTTGTTATGAAAAGCACGTACTGCTGTTATGTTTCTGTTTTGTAAAGCATATTTATGTTTGAAGATGTACATATATGTCTCGTCAACCTTTTGTACTACACTTTCTTTTAGTGACAATCTTTTTAGAAATATTGTAATTATTTATGTGAAGCCATGTAAAGTTGTAAATTTAGGCTCAAGATGATTGTCACAGTTGAAATAACACCACAACCCCATGTGGAAAAATGGGAAAAAAGGGGTTGTGGCTGGATAGATGGATGTAAAGATATACATTTCATTAGGTTCTCTACAAAAATGAGAAATTCTATACATATTTTCACACTAACAAAGAAAAACAGCAACAAAAAAGTCTCATTAAACATGTATGCTAGATGTTCATCTTTGCTTGCAGGTTTATTCAAAATAACTCAGCCTTTCATACGATGTTACATAAGCATCTCAAAGCATTCAGTTCTCTATCTGTGAATAGAAATATAAGAAATATGTACACTTTGGGGTTGGGATAATGTTGAAAATGGTTCATCAGCAACATACTATGTCTATTGTTATTATACAATTTTATGTAGCATTTTTCAGAATGAAATGGTCTGTGATATAACGTTATGTCAATAATTGTGAGCAAGTTTTATAATACTGATTTGAATAACATCAATAACTGTAATACCAGAAGTCACAAACAACTCATGAGCATTACATGCATGCATATATTAAATATCAGTGGTGATTATAGCCTCTCTCCTTGGCGCAAAGGGGTAAAGTCCTAACTGCCGCACAGGCAGTGTGTGCTTACAAGCACACGCACACACACACGCACACACACACACACACATCTATATATGTATATATATATATATATATATATATATATATATATATATATATATATAGGTTTACTATCACAATGCCGACGTGCACTTGCACGGCTATGAAGTATTCGAACAACAGATGTTCGAATACTTCATATTTCGGCAGGTGATGTGCGCGAACATTACCATTGCGAATGGACTGTGCATTCGCAATTCTAACATTCGCTCATGTGAGGGGATCGCGGTACAGTGCGGTTAGGGAAATACATCCCTTTCCTCACTGTAGTGCGATCTCGGAGTTGGAATATTAAGGTAGGGGGGCTTGCCCCCTGCATATCTGTGAGTTTAGGCTAGGTAGGTAGGTAGTTACGGGATGGGTGGGAGTGCTGTGTATTGCCGTAAATGTCGCGAGCGACATTTTTGACAATACACAGCTGTTTTCGACTTTAGGTTAATTCGGAAATGTTCATTTCCGATGTATAAATTCGAAAATGCAGACACATTTTTTTCTGATTTTCGAATTTATGATAGTAAACCATATATATATATATATATATATATATATATATATATATATGTGTGTGTGTGTGTGTGTGTGTGTGTGTGTGTGTGTGTGTGTGTGTGTGTGTGTGTGTGTGTGTGTGTGTGTGTGTGTGTGTGTGTGTGTGTGTGTGTGTGTGTATATATATATATATATATATATATATATTAGAAACAAGTTTTCAGTATAGTGCACTTGTGCTCATGTCATTCAGGATTCATAAAGGTCACCACTAAGTCTACACTAAGTGTACACTTAGTGTAACCTTTCTGAGTGAATAGACAGCACAAGTAATGTGGTAAGGATGTTCTTGAATACAAAAAGTGTACACTACGTGATAACCTTATCCTAGGGTTTGTATAAACAACAACATAAAAATATTCTTATTTTCAAGACACAGTAGATAAAAATGAAGTTATTTAAAATAAATCATATGTATAATAGTACTGTATGTCACAAGTATTGTTTTGTCTTCTCACATGGTGGTTCTGGGAAGACTCCTTAACTCTCTTCTGTGCAGTATTCTCTCAGTGTGTTTGGTTTGCATTGCCTTCCATGGGATTATACTAATAGTAAGTTATTGTTTTTATTTATGGTACAGGTATGTCACAGTTGAAAATACACTGTTTCAGTCATTTACTATTCAAAAATAATTATATTTTAATGCTGTTTGTTGGGAAGGAGAGAATAAAAAAAATAAATAAACTCTGGGGTGCCACAGTGTTGCATTCATGTACCTGATAATAAAATAAATGTATGATGTCAACCCTAAAGTGTTTATTTCATGGAACTAAGACTGTGTTCATTGTTTGCAGTTCAACCCAAAAACAGTGCTTAGAACTTTGGTTTACTGCATATTTGCAGAAGGAAATCAGTCAAAAGATATTCAATCAATTATCTTCACTAAAATATGTGGTCAGTAAAAACTAACTAAATAAGGTGAATCCTGCCAAACCATTACTTGGCCAGTGTCTTTGCTTTTTTCATGTTCACCTTAGAGCTCTGTGCATATTTCTGCCAATTTTGTAAAATGACTTTTCACTAGCATGCTTGTTAAATGAAAGTAAAATACCATAATGATAGATCTGTGTTTTCTGCTTCCATCCTTGCTCAATGGGTAGGTCTTCAGATCTGACCTTATCCACTCTGGACTTTGGATCCAAAGCTCAGGCTCTTCCCCTTACCCATAATGGCCTCCTGCCCTTGAAGTTACCTCAGATCAAATTTGACCAAGAACTAAGTAATGGACAGAGGACCCTCTCCTCAGAGACCAAAATTCCAAAATTTAGTACTTTAGCTCATATTCTGCACTGGAACTTAAAGACTATATGAAACAGACCCAGGAAATGGCAGTACAGTTGCAGTGGAAACCAATAAATAATTACAACAAGAACAAAGGACAGGGGAAGGAAAGAGGGAAGTTGCAGAAGGATGGAGGCAGACAACATGTATCTGTTGTTATGGTAAGTACATAACTTTCACACCTGGTATTGTCTCTTCCATCTGTTCATTAATGAATAGAACAGAGTCCCCAGCTAATGAAACCCTTGGGAGTTTTCATAGAAGGATATTCCGGAGGATGGCTGAACCAGAAGCAGCCCTGTCTCTGGAGTGTAAATCCAGTTTGTAATGAGAAATGAAGGTATATGCATTGGACCAGGTGACTACAGCACAAGTATCATCAATAGAGGTATTGAAAAGACAGCAGTAGAAGTAGTCACAGATGAAGTCTAGTGAGCCTTGGTGAGTTTGAAGAAAGTCAATGCCTTAGTCCTTCTGGTTATGTACGTATGATATGCAGTCAGAGAACCATCTATAAAAAGTCAACTTACAGACTCCCTGTCCCAGTTTAGCTTGTGAGAAAGAGACAAACAGCTGATATGACTTTCTAATTGTCTTTTGTATGGTTACAACAGTGATTCAGGTCATAGCCTGCTATAGGTCCCCAATCATGTCCCAAGACTCACACTCCATGTTCCTAAGCACCCTGGAGAATATTAGAGTCCAACCTAACACTCTCATACTGGGTGACTTCAACTAGCCCTCCATTAACTGGGAAAAATACTCATGTACCAATACACTTGCCCAATACTTTCCAGAATTCATTAATTCCAATGCTCTGGACCAGCTCGTTCTTACTCCCACTAGAGGTAGCAACATCCTTGACCTGGTCATTACTAACATGGGTGACTATTGCTCTACACCAATAGTCAGTTCCTCTCTGGTTAGATCTGACCACAAACTAATCACCTTGGAAATCCACATCCCTCATACCCACCCCCACCCACACAAAGGTAACCACCATGAAAACCTTCTCCAAAGCTAACTTTGACTCCTAAAAACAGAGGTGGCTAACTTCATAGCACCCATGCAAATGCAGAATAGTTGTATGACCACCAAATCATACACCAATGTACTGTACGAACACATACACAAATGCATGGATCTCACCATACCCAATAGAACCAAGACGCTCTCCTCAAAAAAAAAAAGAAGCCAATCTGGTAGTCCCCTGCCATAAATAAACTGTACAACAAAAGGAGGAAACTGATGTGGAATAAGGCAAAGTCCCAAGACTGGAAAAACTCCCTTATCAGCCTCAACAAAAGGTTGAGATCCCTCATCGAATCCTCTAAAGCTAGCTATGAAAACAGAATTGCAGCAGATAGTAAAGGCAACCACAAGGCCTTCTATAGTTATGTAAAGAATCTCCACAGCAATACCCAGATTTGCTCTGAGCTACTGCACAATGGTGCCTCCTATACCGAGCCAACAGATATTGCCAATATACTGGCTGACAGATTCAGTGCTAACTTTACCCCCCCCCCAAAGGACCAATCACAATACCAGTAGATTGCCTGGCACCCAGTATTACTGCTGCACAGGTTAAAACAGCACTGTCCAAGGCCAAGAATACAGCTTCTATGGGACCTGATAATATCCCTGGCTGTGTTCTACATGAACTACAGAGTGAACTGGCACCTCACCTGTGTGCCCTGTTCAATCACAGCCTCACCTCAGGCTTTGTCCCTACCAAATGGTGCACTGCTACAGTCATCCCTCTCCACAAAGGAGGAACAACTACAGACCCTGGGAACTATTGCCCCATTAGCCTGATGAGTCTGATATGCAAAGCTATGGAATGCATCATCATGAACCTTATAAACAAGGATATAGGAAATCTCCAAACTCTGGATCCTACACAGTTTGGTTTTGTGAAGGGTAGGTCATGCCTGCACAACTTGATCGACTTCTTTGAGTCAGTCACCTGAGCTGTGGATGAAGGCAAGGTGGTTCATACAGGCTACCTTGATCTAGCCAAGGCCTTTGATACCATTCCCCACTCAGGAAGCACAGAAAAACGCACTAAGCTAGGCGTCAACCCCTATATCACTAGGTGGGTTGCAACCTGGCTCACAGACAGAACCCACAGTGTGAAAGTAGCTGACTCCAAGTCAGACTGCTAACCAGTCACAAGTGGAGTCCCACAGGGTTTGGTCCTGGGTCCTCTCCTGTTTGGTATCTACTTCTCTGAAGTCCAGGCCAACATGAAGGGACTCTGGCTGACAAAGTTTGCAGACAATTGCAAGTTGGGAGCTATTATTAACTCCCCAAGTGATGTTGAGATCCTACAGAAAGGCCTCAATGACACCAACAACTGGTGTCAGAACCATGGCCTTAAGCTCAGTGCCAAAAAATGTGTCGTCATCCCCCTTGGGAAAAATCTGGTTCCCTTGAATTTCCACATTGGTGGTAGTCCACTGAACACAGAAGGCATTATAAGAGATCTGGGAATACAGGTTGACAACAACCTCTCTTTTGACCACCATATTGCCACTGTGGTCAGAAAGTCCTTCTTTGTGGCACATCTCATTACTAAGGGTTTTGCATCCAGGAAGAAAGAGGTCATTGTCTCTCTCTACTCTTCCCTCATTAGGCCAATCATCGAGTACAATGCCCCATTTGGCATGTACCTCACTAGATACCTGCAACAACTGGAGAGGCCACAAAAGTACCTCACAAAGAGGATCCTAGGCCTTAAACACTTGTCCTATATGGACAGACTCAAAAAAATCCAACTATTCTCTGTCTCATATCATCTACTTAGAGGCGATCTCTACTTGACTTACAAAGCCATGTCTGACCCAGCTCTGTTAGAAATGCTACATCTAAAGAAATCTCAATCCCTCCGCACCACAATGTCCAGAGACCACAACCTCATTATCACAATCAACAGAACATGCTGGAAGGACAGGTTCATAACACAGAGACTGGCCATGCAATGGAATAGACTTCCCATACATGTCAAGCAGAGCATCTCACTGGCCCTCTTCAAGAGAAATCTTGATGAGTGGATGAGAATAGAAAATTCACCCCGGGGATCACTCCAGTGGCTCTACTTGACAGAGGCACTAGGACCTAAGGTCAGGTGGCACAATGCCATGGTAATCCTATAGGCTAGGCTTGTAAAGGCTCCAGATCCATTAGCCTAGTACACACCTATGAACCTATGTACATCCAACAGATACATCATGTACTTCCATTTATTAGAAAAATTAAGGAAGAAAACTGGAAGACTGATAGACTGATTTATCAATGTCTCCATAGCTCCCTTTGGAATAAAGGATGAGTTCATTCACAAGTACACACTATCCTTTTGAAAGACCAGGTAAGGAGGTTTGCAAGATAAGGCTTGCAATTCTGATACCCACAAAGCCAAAGTAACTGCCACCAAAAATAACATTTTCCAGCCAGGGTAAATGAGATACACTTTGGCTGCAGGTTCAAAGGGAGGTCTGGTTAAACCCTGTAATAGAATGGTGATGTCCCAAAGAGGAATAGGATCCCTTAGGGGATATCTGAGAAGGAAATCACCCCTGAGGAAGGCTTGGATAATTTAACAGAAGTGATAGAAGACTGATTTTCTTCAATGTGAAAACTAGAAATGGCAGCAAGCTAGACTTTAGTCGTAGAGTAGCTGACCCCAGTGTGAAAAAGGAAAGCTGAGAAAATCTAAAATGGCTTAAAATGTCTGGAAGATGGTCTGAAAAAGGGTCCAGATTCATATGGGAGGCCCAAATAGAAAACTTTTTCCACTTGCTTTTGTAAACCTATCTGGTAGATGATCTTTGGCAAGAAGTAAAAATGTGAATTACTTGGAAGGAAAGCCTTGACTGACTAGCCATCTTTGAAACTGTCAGAAAAATATTCATTTTTATATATGTCTAATGCTTATTAGAAACTAAAAGGGTTAACACATTTTCATTCTATTTTATGTACAGCTTAATTCGGTATGAAATTATAAGATGATTTTTCAAACCACAGTATGCTTTCTGAAACTGCAAGGTGCACCCTGACCTAGTAATTGCTAGCACAGCAATATTCATGTTTATGCCTTTTTGGAAATGTACTTGAGAAGCAGGTGATTATCTGCTAGGTCAGGAAATGAATGAATAGAATACTGTTTTTCTATAATATGACTGAATATGAACAATTGGCCTTGTTTGTGTTATGAGAACATGCATAGCTGCGGAAAAGAAGAGATACATAAAACAAAAGACTGCTTGAAGAATCTGTACTTGCTTTGTGCTCGAATTAGCTATAGTACCTTGAATGGTAACATAACATAGTGGGAAACTGTATCTAACCGGTGGTCACCAAGGCCACGTTGTTTTTCTTAGGAAGTTTTTCATAAAATTGATAGTGCAAGCAGAAAATTATGGATAAACAGCTGCTATGTAATGATGATGTTAAAACTTGTGATCTGTTACGTCAGCTTGGTAGGCAATGTCTTGTTAGAAAGTGTATAAAGATAGACTTACTTCCTGATTTTAGTTAGACAAACTCTGTATTAGCACATTTTTGTCTCCTTGCTGCAAGATTAAAGTGCCTTAACCTGAACCTATAATGTATTGATAATTTTTAAAGTTTATTTTTCCTATGACAGAAACTGAAGAAACCAAGCTGTTAACTAGAGGGCTTGAATGTCCAGGTGAGGTATCCCAGATGGGTGAGAGGGAATCCAGTATCCAAGGAGGGCCTATCAGATGAGAACAGTGGAAGAGAAACCACAACTGTTGAGGCCAGAATTGGGCAATGAGGCTGACCATGACTTTCTCTTCCAAGGTTTTCTGTAGGAATTTTGGGATAAGAGGATTAGGAAGAAATGCATACAAAAGCCCTTGGGGCCAAATGGGGGTCAGAGCATCCCTTGGTAACTCCCCTTCCTGGAGGATCAGGGCAATGTACATGTTGCACTTTGTGTTAGAAGGAGAGGCAAAGAGATCATACCACGGTTGACTCCAGCTCTGCCACAGTCAGCTTGAAGGACCATTTGTGAACTAGGATAGATTTGCTCAACCAGTCCACCAGAAAGCAGTCAGAAGATATCCCCCACTGCCAAACTTTCATCGCCTCTTGATATAGTGAGTAGGAGCATGTTCCTCCCTCCTTGTTGATGTGCCAGGCTACTGAACTGTTTCTCATCTGAATGGATATCACTTCTAGATGGACAGTCCAAGAAGGCCTGCAACTCTAGAAGGATTGTCCATATCTCCAGTACACTGATATGAAGAGTGGCCTTGGAAGGGGACCACATGCCTTGAACAGTCCATCCAATGAAGTGCCCCCTGTCTTAGTTGGGAGGCATCTGTCATCACCATGGCTTGGGGAGGAAGTAAGACAAAGGGTTGACCTTGTGGGAGCTTTGGAGACTCGAGCAACCAGAGTATGTGTATTCTGCAAATGTTTGTGAGCAATACTTGGAAATTTATAAGTTGATGTCTGATGAACCATTGCACTGAAAGTATCCACTGAAGAACTCTCATGTGATATCTGGCTAGAGGAACCAGGGTAATGGAAGCAGCCATAGATCATAGAAAGCTAAGAATCAGTCTTTCTGGTGGCTTCTGCAGGAAAGGGCTGTTAATGCCTGCCTGTGGAGAGTGGTTAACCTGTTCCCTGGGAGTCTTGCTATCTGGCACTTCATATCCAGGTGAGCTCCTATAAATCAATTTGTCTGAACAAACTTGGACTTGTCCAAGTTCACTGAAATGCCCAGTTGAGTGTAAATGAGGAAAAAGGAGTCCCTAGTGCAGATGAGAAGATTCCTAGTAGGGGCAGATATCAGCTTGTGGCCCAGAGACAGGAACACCTGGAACCTTTACTGTCTAAGATGAGCTACAGCCACTACCATACACTTGGTGAGTACCCTGGGGGCTGTGGTGAGACCAAAGGGCAGAGCCCTTGAATTGGAAATGACTGGTTCCTTGTTCAAAGTGGAGAAACCTACAGGAGCAATTCCTCATATTTATGTGGTAGTCTGCATGCTGAAGGTCTATACAGAATATCCAGTTGTCCTTTCTCAATAATGGGAGACTGGACTGTATCGTGACAAACTGGAACTCTGTCTGTCTGATATACTAGCTGAGATGATTGAAGTCCAAAACTGACCTGAGGTCCCCATTCTTTTTTGGCAACAAAAAGAATCTTGAGTAAGATTTGTGTTTCTCTGGTGAGACCACCTGGATGACTCACTCATCTAGCAGCTTTTTTATTTTGAGAGCTGCTGCCTTTCTTTGGGAGAGAACAACACTGAGAGCTTTCTTGATGATGGGGGGACAGAAAGGGACTCTGGTTATTATCTTTTGTACCCACATGTCTTGGGTGATTAATGTCCAGGCCTTGGGGGTGCAGAGATAAGTACACTCTGACTGACTCCAGGTTCGACAGTTGGGCAACCATTCAGGAGCACTGGTAAGGCCTCTCAGAAAATGGCCTCCAGAAGCTTTGATTTTCAAAGCCACCTCTGCTACAGGGGTGACATCCATCATGAGAATACTCCCCTTTGCCCTGGGGGGGGGGTCTATTCCCAGTAGTTTCAAGAAAGAATCCTTGTGACATTCGGAAATACAGATTTTTCCTTCCCTTCTGGCCCCAAGAGAAAGACATTGAGAGGTAGAGAACTGTATTCCTATTGCCAAAAGTGTTTTCCCATCTTGTTCACTTCTAGAGAGCATGTCTAACTTTAGGCCAAAAGAGTGTCGAACCATCATAAAGGGCATTGACAAAGGACATCTTGAACTGCTCCACAAAGTCACACAAGTGCATCCAGGCATGTCTCCTTATGGTTATGCTATTGCCTGTGGCTCTCAAAGCCCCCTCAGTTGCATGCACATATTTGAAAGGAACTGGACAGTGGCCAGCTGTGAGTCCAAGGTTTTCTTGTTCTCTGCAGAGGTGGACTCAGAGAAAGATTTGGAGACCTCCTTCAACAAATCCCTCTGGACTTGTGTTACCTGTGCCAGGTAGTTCAGTGCCCTCTTTGCAAAGGCTGCTGAAGTGTATACTCAGTTCCCAAATCTGTCCAATGCCCTGCGCTCTCTGTTAGGAGGTGTGTGGGCAGGAGAGTTTTCTTCAGCAATTTCCTGTTGGCTGCTGCCACCATTGTGGAATCAATAGCAGGACCCTTGCTGCAAGGCAGACAGCCTTTGAGTGACACTAGGAATTACTCTGACTGGAATCAGTTTAGTAACTACTATTAATCGTAAGACCTAACTAACACTACACTACTAGAGAAAAACTGTTGATTGAAGAAAGTGCATCAAAGGTGCAAGAAGTAACAAACTATAACCAGGTAGTTACCAGCCATATAATTATAATATAAGGGGAGATAAGGGATACTAACTCCTAGCAAGATTATAAAGTAAACAAAAAAATCTCAAAATGTACCAGAAAAATGACAAAATAATCAGTATTTAGTTAAGGCAAACCTGAGCAGAGGAGACCACATCTGTTCAAACAAGTGGCAAACGAGATCTGGAGTAACTTCAGGGGCAGGAGGTGATTAGTAAGGTGAGGGGCCTGAGCTTTGGAATCATATTCTATAATGGCTGAAGTAGGATCCAAGGTCAGATCCAAGGACTCATCCATTGAGGAAGAGATGGAAGAGCCATTAGATCACATATTAGAATTGTGCTGCACTGACTCCAGTGTTATAATTTAGCCTTTTTGTAAATACCTATAGCCCTAAAACCTTTTTTGTTAAAAAATAACAATGCTATGTTAATATAAAAAAATCTAAAGTATACATCACCTCTGTTTTCAGTTCCAGATGACGTTACTACTTTATAAGATTACCTGTCACTGAGCCTCATTCAAAATGCATGAGGATGTAGACATTTTCGACTGCTACTGCTTATCTTTGGTCGCAATGACGCTAAGCCATCAGCATTGTCTGTAACGATCACAGCAATCCATAGTCTTCATAATGCACAAGGATGCACTATAAACCATTCACACCACCAAGAAGAGAAAATACAGATGTGTAAATTGAACTTATCATAACAGGAGATGTTCGACTGATTGCTGCTATAGTAGCCTTAGCTATATGGTTTATATCCTGCCAAGGATATAACAGCCAGTCAGATTCCAAACCTTCAGGGCACCTTCAGAACACCCATACTGTCAAGAAACACGAGCTTAGCTGACTAAAAGACAAGCATGAATGTGAAGCCCTTCAGAGCTTTACTGCCACTGTACAATAAACATCTCTGAGGCTTTCGAGGATTGGCAGTCAGCTTGTGCTTCCCTTTACTGGGCAGATTAGTTTTGTTGGTGAAAACAACTTCCATGTTCATAGTTTTATTGATTTTTTATTACTTTCCTCTTCAGGAAAGTTAATTTAAAGTTAGGAGTGCAGTATTTTAACAGACTGTCTCAAGAATGTAACCTACTTTTAAATGGAGCACTCATTGTCTTAGTTTAAAAGTAATGTAAACTAACTGAAAACATATTTTATTTAGAAAAATTGTATTTATTTTTCCTCTGTGGTGCTAGCATAGTGTTTTAAAGAGCTTTTTTACTGTGTTTTTTTAGAAAAAAAATGTAACTTGTTTGGACTGATAGTTTTACTGGCATTTGCTGCTTATCTTCCCTAGGAAAGAGGTGATCAATATTACGAACATCAAGTACTCCACTGATGTGAAAATGAAAATAAATGTAGCACCAAACGTATTGTCCCATGTGTTACTGGAACAGCTTTGTGGGCAGCATGTTTTAAATTTAGAAAACTATTTTGTCCCTCCTTGTCCTGATCATCAAGACCCTTTCTTGCTTAGCTAGCTCATTCATTCTCTATTGGCTGGCAGTACTCTGATGCATGCATAATCATTTTCATCTGGGATGAAAGGTTAAGAACGGCAGTCCATTTTGAATAGGCATTCTCATTTTTATGCCCTATCCATGGTCTCACATCATATCCAACATGCAATTACATTAATAAGGATTTTTTTCTATAGATGATCTGTTGTAGTATGCCCCGTACAGCAGGGTTAGTGGCCAGAGTCTCTGCCATGGACTGCATACCTTGCTGTGAATTCCATTCCATCCTACCAAGGTAAGCAAGCAGACAAAATGCCATTTATTCTTATTCCCGTGTCTCCTGAATGACTCCTCATGGACCAGGTCCATTAACTAAATCCATGTCTCTAGGGTCACATTAAGGGATCCATCCATTTGCACCATAAAGCAGCTATGAACTATATTACTGAAGGATACATTACACCAACTATGTCTTATCAATAGCAGCTTAGCATGGGGTCTACAGCTGTTCTGTGAGCTGGACTTTACATGTGAAATTATCTTTCCATTAAAGTTTGTGTTACCCTACATATCAAATTCATCCAAGATAATAATGCACACTTCATGTTGTCAAAATACACTTTGTAGTCTTTTAAAATCTGGTCAGGAATCCACTCTAACCTCATGTAAACTGACCATTTCATCTTTCTTCGTCTAGTTCATCTTGCATACTGGGGTGCATAACTATTGTAACTATACAGTCACATAGAGTACTTTTGACAAGATGCTGCTAGCATTTAGCATTCTTTTTAATTCTTTGTTTTAACTTCTTATCAGCTGTAGGAAACTTACCAAAAATGGTATGAATGAGTTGTATTTCAAATGAGAAATAAAGTACCCAAAATTACATTCACATAACAATGAAAAATTCTATTTCAGTGTGAGGCAATCCCCATAAACTCACAATGCATGGTGCTATGCACTCTGCATACCCATCTTACTAACTTATCTAACCCTGAAGTCACACTAATTCAGCAAAAACTAGCTTTCCACCTTTAGAATGACTATCCTAGGTGAACCTGATTCTAACCAACCAACAAACCAGCCCGTAATTTGATGGCTCCATTTTACCTTTAGTTGAGATGCCCAGAGGTTTCTACCTCCTAAATAGCACTGAAAGGCCTATTGGTCCAATAGCTTGTGAATCAATATATCCTCTCTGCCATTCCCTTGCTGGCCCTTATCTGGACTTCTAATCATTTTACTTTGCATCCCAAATTCCAGGAAGAACTGTATCTACTTTAAGCTGCAGCTATACGCATCTGTAATGCTGGGATATGATAATGTCATATACATGCTAGACAAACCAACACAATTCTGATTATTTCATGCAGTGTGGGATCTCTCATAATCATTTAAAACTCATTTAGGAAATTACTTCTCAGCATAGCTCTCAACTGTCCAAAATTTCCCAGAATGTGTAGATTTTTGCCTTATATTTTTGGTCTGTTCCTCATTAAATTTGTGACTTTTCTAGCAAACCATTGAGGACTGAAGTTATTGTTTAATGACAGACATTTGACGTTCTGACTTCATACCCTTCCGAAAATGCATGCCAACTCAAAACATGTTATTCTAGCTACTTTTTATAAGAGCGATATTAAAAATCCATCCCTATTTTTGGACTTTTGTCCTCCCACTTTTGGCTTTGTCCAGATTTTTTGAGCTAAGAGTTTGAGAAGTAGGCTTCTCAAGCAATATGGACTCACTCATGTCAGCATTGTTAGAACACAGCTTGTCTGTTGGTCCCATACAGGCTTGGCTCACAGGCCATGGGACATTCAGAAAGCTTACACAAGCTTTTTGGAAGGAACATGTCCTACCTTGTCCAATTTATTGTAGACTGCTGTTTAGGTCACTGATTCTTGTTATTACAAGTAAAAACATGATTCCCTTTTTTTCTTGACAGCAATATGCACTTTTCATAGAAACAACTACACTACAAACAGCTAGATTTCTAAAAGGTCTGATTTTATTACAACACTGAAAGGTTTCAGACTTTTAGAATCTCATTTCTGCTGATGCTACTGCTGTTACATTTCACCCTGACAAGCATGTACTCTTTGTCTGTCTTTATTTATGCATTTATTTAGTCTTTATTTATGGGTAGGTAGGCTGGTCCAAGGACCATTTCAACCATGACCACTATGCTATTGCACAGTATAGTCCATGTAATCAAGCACAGTTTTAGACAGAAACTGTGTAGAAATAAATATAACACACAAATTGAGAATGCAATAATTTCAGGCTTAAGAAGAGAAAAAAAGTACAGGCAGTCATACATCCCATTGTCACATAGCTTAATATTTCTGTAAAATTTGTGATCAGGTTACACAAGCAGTAGGTTTACAGTTTGGTATCTGGTACATCATTGATATTAGATGAGAAAGTAACTATGTAAAGTGTTCTGCGATGCATGTACAAGTTTACAAAAAAAGTTTTCAGTGCTCATTAAGATTCGCATGCTAAATTAAATACAGTCTTAATATTCATGATTTAGCTAGGACACTGCAACTTCCTCGAACCCCTGTACATATTTATGTGTACTGTATGCTATCTGTACCCTTTTCAGATCTAATTTTCCTTCTATAGATATCTTCTTAACCTAAAAGATAATAGTCAAGACAAAAAAGGATAGAAAGTGCTTAGCTCTCCTGTTCCTGAACCCACAGATTAAGCATCATTCTGGAATGATCAAATATTCAAAATGTGATTTGAATGAGACCCCCAGTGGACTCTGCAAAAGCAGGAGCTGTCATGTACTCAGTCCTTTCCTAAATTCTTGAGCAACTGAAATACATTGCACATTTCAGACTTGTTTAGTTTATGGCTAAATAAATGACCCCATTCTTCTGGTGCATAGTAAACTGAAATAAAATAAGAAACACCAGTAGGGAGGTGACAAACTCAGGTTTAATGAAAGAAGTCCTTTCGTCCCACAGAATTTAAAAGGCATAGTTGAAGGCACCCACATTGGGAATTCTAGATATGGTATGGTAAACCATGGTCCCGACTCCCAATATTTGTTACCATTTTAATTTGTTTATAATACTAATTATCAAAAAAGACAAAGTTATTTAATAGCACCACTTTCATAAATTCCACAAGGATTTTAATTTCAGGCTGGGGCCAACTGAAGTGTGTTTGTAAGAGTGGACAGAATTTAAAAGATATAGTTGAAGGTATCCAAGGTTGGAATTCTATCTATGCTATGGTAAAATGTGGCGCTTGCTCCCAATGTAGGTATACATTTGAGGGATCATATATTATTTTGAATTCATACCCTAGAACTATTAAAAATAATGCTAGATTTAATTGTAAGGTGAAATGGTCTGTTTACATAGCACTTTTGTATGTCGTGGGTTCTACATTGGTAAGGCAGAAAGGGAATTAAGATCCAGAATTTATGAGCACCAGTATGCCATTAAGAATAAGGATGTAAGAAATGCCTGATAAAGACACACATTATTATGTAATAATTTTTAAAAAAGTTTGTTTTTTTGTGTTGGAAAAAATTCCAGTACCCTTCAGGGGTTAATTGGAATGTACAAATAGAGGCCAGAAAATTAATCTGGCAAATAAGACTCAATGCTACACAATTACCAGATCTTAATGACAGGTTGAGTATGAATGGAGTATTGAAATTGAGAGCTATGAAAATTTGATTTGTTTTTTAGGGTTATTATTACATTAAATTATCATATTATAACATTATTAAATTATTATATGAAAGTAGGTTGTGATAGGTAATGTACATAGTTTTATCTTATTTGTAAGCTTATTTTAATTTCAGCTTATGCCATCATTGTAATCAAGGTTTTATTAATGTTTGAACTGATGTTGTTTTTGATATGCATGTGTTGTGGGTAGCTGCAGTAGAATTTTGAGCTGATGAAGTCCCTGATTGTATCTTGGAACAAAAGCACTTATTTTCATTAAACCTGTGTGTGTGTGTGTGGGTGTGTGTGGGTGGGTGTGGGTGTGTGTGTGTGTGTGTGTGTGTGTGTGTGTGTGTGTGTGTGTGTGTGTGTGTGTGCGTGTGCGTGTGTGTGGGTGTGGGTGTGCGTGTGTGCGTGTGTGTGTGTGTCTGTGTGTGTGTGTGTGTCTGTGTGTGGGTGGGTGTGTCTGTGTAGCATCTCTTCTGGTGTTTTTTTTTATTTTATTTCAGTTTATAGAGAAAATTATATTGCAGATTCCACAGCATCACAGCAGATGGTCCCAGTAAGGAAGAGATTTCCTTCAAATAAAATTTTATTTGATTATTGCTCGTTTTCAGGATCCTTTCTGAAAAATGGCCTTTTCCCAGTACAGACAACCCAGTTAACAAAATGTAATGACTTATGTAACACAGTATTCCTCAAATGGGGCCTGGCTAGCAACTCATTTGTCATTTGGACTGCATGTCTAGTGCATACCTATGAAACAGGTATACTTAACTCTGCAAGAGTCTCCAGAGAGTCAGTAGTTACAAGCTGATAACCTTGTTCAATATGAAAGTCACGTTTATCTGCTGCCAAATTAATACAGCAACAGGAAGATCACTTCCTCAGAAAGCCCATTCTTAACGTACTCCTTAGTACTCCTTAGTTTAGTGATTGTTGACTTCTAAAAGGCTTTTATTCCCTCTCCAACATATTCATGGATTGTTATGAAAAAAAGCTTGACTCTCTCTCACTCTCTCTCTCCCTCTCCCTCTGCTTCATATAGAAACCTGGTCATCAGAGTTTTTATTAATTTAGACATCTCATGGTATTTCTTATTGAAAAGCAATTCAGGATAGGGATGCCATCTTTTAAAAACTGTATTTTTACTAGTCAAATAAACTTTTTTTTAAGGCTCTGGCTGAGAATGTTGGACTTACAAGATGGAATCTATTTGGAACATAAGTTTTTTTTTTTTTTTTCTAAAATCTCTTTATTTGAATTTTCAGATATTAACAGCGATACATCTAATCAAACACACAAAACAAACAGTACATACCAAAAGGAAACATTCAAAAAACTAATAACACAAGCTATAGATATATATATATATATATATATATATATATATATATATATATATACACTATATACAATAGAAGTCACTACATCATTAAATGGAATATAAAAGGTTTTTAACATCACTTAAGAAAGTGAGGGATAGTATAAGGGACATCTTTTATGAATAAGATAAATACTTAATATAATTAGGGAATACAATTAGATATATAAAGAGAAAAAAAAGCAAAAAAAAAAAAAACTAAAAACTGGTTATAATGCAGTTATTGCATAATATACATTTGTCTTATCATGTCAGTGTACAGACTATTTCTTTGTTAAGAATTACATCTAGTAAGTAACCCCACTATTTCTGATAACAGTGTTTCTTTTTTGTTTTTGTATAAACTAGTTTGTGACATGAGATAAATTTAATAGCAAGGTTGCTAAAGCCTTCCCATGTAATTGGAGATGTGACATTCCAATTTTTAGTGATATAAAATTTAATAAGGGCACATATCGTGATAAGGACATTTTTTTTTATTTTTGGAAGTCGAATCGTGTTAATGTGCAATATAGCTGTCTCCAATGACAGGGTTGATTTTTCATATCCCATCTTCTCTAACTTAGCTCTTAAAGAGCACCATAGGTTGTGTACCTTGCTACATTTCCAATTGACATGGAGAATATCAGCAGTTTGGTTTGGGCAGTGAGGACATATAGACGAGAAGTTGGAATTGAACTTATTTAGTTTTGATGGGGTATAGTATACATTGTTATTTATCATAATTTGTGTATATAGCAGCTTCTTAAAAGGAATGAATTTTATCGTATTCTCAATGGCCTGTCTCTTATTTTCATCCGTCATAGATTGTTTTTTTTTCTTGCCAATAGTTTATAAATAATAGAGAATTATGGTGTTTTATGTTTGTTACAAGTTTATATGTCCCAGAAATTGTTTTCCGTTTCATCTCAAGGTTTTCTAGTATTAGTTTTACTAAGTCAATATCCTGCAAGTCGACTTGTGTTTGTGAGAATTTAAAATTTATGAGATAATGGATTTGGGTAAGAATAGCAGTATATTTCTTAGTAAGATTTAGTTCTAGTCTTATTTGTTATATATTGGATTCTCTCCACTGGTATACTTCTCATACTGTGAGATCTTTTATCAGAGGGTAATTTGTTAGATTTAAGGGTTTATTGTTTATTAGTAGGTTGGGATTTAGGTGGAGTGGTTGTATAAAGGCAAGAACATCTATTGGAACCTAAGTCTTATCTCTATGTTCGCTGATGATTGCATGTTAATCTGGCAGACCCTGATAGGGATCTATCAGCAGCCATGAATGGAGTGGAAACTGCAGTTGTTTACAAGTTTTTTTTCTGGTCTTTGGAGTAATTTGTTGAAGACAACAGTCTTTCCTGTCAATGTCAGAAATATGGTACTAAAAAGATATTTTCTGCCCCCTTTTCTCTTGAAGTTGCATTAATCCAAACTACTTAGGAATTCAGTTACATAATTCCATTACAAAGATGACCTCTAATAACTTAAAATCGCTTTGGGAAAATTATATTTCCAGATACATATATGGAAGAAACTGTCTTTACTGGATCTCAGTAATACTGCAATCTTAGGTACGATGTTTACATCTACTGTGTATTACATGATCAGATATTCCACGCCCATTTTTTGGCCATTGTTAAACAAAATCTAAAAGCTATATTCGCAGTTCTTAAGGGGTGAGGAAGAAGACATATTTTAGAACGCATTCTTCTGAAATAAGACATGCAGGGGGTTGGGATTTTAGAGATTAGATTCATTACTCCCATGCCTCCATGATTCAATGTTTCTTTAAAGATGACTTGCATTACCCCATTCCCCCACGGGCTAGATTATAAGCTTAGATACTAGAAGCCCCTTCTATATACCCACAATCCTTTGGTATCCAAACTATGATGCCCTATACGAGTTACTTATGCAGCCTTGAAACTACAAAGTAAACACATAAGTTGCCCTAGCTTTTTGGGTCCTTTTATGCCAACCCAGAAAATATCCACTCTGACTATTGAAAGGAAGAAATGGCACATCACTGAATGGGAAGACAGGGGAACAGTCAACACAGCTGACCTCCTCCAGTACAAAAACAGGATCAAATCAGCTTTCAATCTTTCTCACATTTAAAAAAAATATGGCCTGTCTAAATCTTCTTTTGGGTAATATGTCCATGTCAGACTTACCATTCAGTCCTCCATATTTCGAGCAATGTACAGGGCACTGTCCTTTCCATCACAGTCTACACTGCATGGTTTCTATGCTTGAAATGTTGCCAATGCTCTGGGTGTAGTCAGAGGAATTAATGTTTTTCAGTGTTATCTAGCCCTCACTGTATCCTGTGTAACTAAGGTGTACAGTGAGATTTTCTTCTTTCACAAACAGGTTATAAAGCATTCATCATAATCCACCCATCTCCCACACGCTATCTATACTGAAGTGGATAAATGGTACCACCAAACTATGAGAAGCTAATGGAATAAGATGGATATTAAACTGCAGGTAACAGCATGAAACTGGTCTACAGGAAATCAGTAGCATGCATTGCCTGTAGAGGACACAGATTCCTGGAATGTCTGGGAATATGTGATCCATTCTGATGCTGCGGTAACTCAAAATAGTATCTCCTGTTCCTCCTCAACTAGGATTGTAAACTGGCATAAAGATGTAATAATCTCTCCCAAACATGAAATGATCTGAGTGTTCCAGCTAGCTATCTCGTCAAAACATACAATTGTAAGTTTCTAGAATCACTCACATGAACTACACATGAAGGTACTGCAAGATTATTTGTGTTTCTTTGCATGGAGATTGAAAGCTCAATGTTAAAGGAAGGTGCTACCCCTTTTCAACTCATCACAAATGCAGATGTGCACCAGACGCTCTCCTAACAGACCACCACAGCTGAAGCAAGGATATATTTGTTGACTGGGTGCTTGACGGATGGCATAAGTATACACTTGCTCACGTTGAAAGAATAGTGATAACTTGCCATTCTTGCTCAACTAGTGTAGCATTCTGACATTAGTTTATTTAGGTCTGCAGTCTGCAATAATCTTATTTCAGCCAGCTTAGTTCCTTGGCTTTCTCAGGGCTATTTTTATGCTCAATGTAAACTTTTCTTGTATGCCATCATCAGGTCAGATCTGAAGCTTTCATTGCCTTATTTACATTTGTTACTGAGCACATTTACTGAAATTGTTCTCAACAAAAACTTTCTTGTAATTGATTGTTATTCTAGTGTATGACTGAATAAAAAGAAGTTCCCCTTTCAGAAATTTGCTTCAAAAATATCAGAAGAAGGTGTATATCTAGCTGCAGTTCTAGATCCATATCCTCATATTTTACAATTTACAGTGTGTATCGACTGAGAGGCTCAGTCTACTAAAGGGAGATAGACTGTTCTCACATACATGTGCATATAATGTTATGGTGTAAGAATGTACAGTCATTGCAACGTATAACAGAAAATAGTTTTCTCACCCTGGCTTTAGTTTCATCGCCTCATTCAGTCTCATGCTTTAATTTCCCTCATTCTTACAATTTCTCGTGTAAAAGGTTGTGAAAAAAAGGTTATCTAACTCATACCATTCAATACTGTCATGGTGCCATGAGGATCATAAACATCAAAAATGCCATTCAGAGCATACTTCACAAATATAACTATTTAATTCTTATTAAGGGCTTACCTTGGTCTGCCAAGTACATCTGCAATTATCACTGAAGCCTATAATGTCAATAGGCATCCGTGGATCTTCCTGATGCTTTGCTGATCACGAGGAATGACTTGGAAGTTACACCCCTTTTTTACAAGCATTCTTGCCTACTTTTCCAGAAATATAAGTGTACAGTCTGCACTACGCTAAGTTTTGTAATTGAAATCAATTTATCATAATTATTTTATATACGTATTAAAATTTTGTTGTATTCTCTTACATTCTACACTTTGTAAATAGGATAGAGATGAAACTGAGTTTCTGTCAGCCTGTCAGCACAGCCAACCAATCCTGGCCAGTAAATATAAAAATAATTAGATACAAAGATAAATAGATAGACGAGAAGTGATTACAATTTCACATAACTCAATCCGTTGAATTTTCTGGCTTGATTTCTTTCTGAGTTAGTCACAAAAGTATTTCCAATTTGCCACCGGAACAAAACTTGTTCTTTACATTTATCACCAGGGAATGCAACAGCCATTACAGGTAATGGCATATGGCTTTACTATCAACCACTGCCACCATCTCAGATGTTAGTAGGAATTCCAGTCTTAGACAAGTGTATGCAAAGCAGCACATTCATTCAGGAAAGAGCTACCTCATAGGTGCAATGTAACAAAACCCACAGCTCGAAATATCTTTAAAAATCATATATGCCCTGATAGAAATAAGGATAGTCCACTTAATCCGATAAGATATGAATGAACAAATAAGCAAACCAAATAAACAAATACATAAATAAATGAAAGTAACATTGTTGTCTGATAGATAAAGTTGTTATTAAGCAAGATCAACTATGCATGATGTGTGCTATGCATTCCTATTCAACTATAGACAATCAAACCCTATGCAAGTGACTTGTACCCAAGACATTACATGCTGTGACTCAGATCCAGGTCGCAGTGAAATGGAGTTTGAAGTAAGAAACACCCACAGGCGATACAGAATCCCATAGCATCTGTGAAGAAAATAAGATAACATTCTGTGACAACAGAACTTGTCACTCATTGTTATGTTTTACACTGTGCAGTATAATACAGAGTTAAACAAATCAATCTCAGTATTTAAAAAAAGCACATTCACAGATGAAAAAGGCAGACAAATTAATTAAGCAGATGTTTCCATAGAGTGTAGCAGCAAAAATCAGTGGAAGTGTTAAAAGTAAAATGTACAGTGGCTAGTACATAATACAGTATCACAGCCATATTTACAGAGAAGGAATGCATTGTGCATGTAGTATGGTCCGTCAGGAGCAGTTCTGTGAATTGACTTTGAGGTGAAATGTTAAAGCAACTGTGAAGTCAAACAATGCGACAACAATGGGAGGAATGTGCAATGGAAGTTATTGTTAGACCCACCCTTCCTTACTTGCCTTGTGCTGTGATGATTCCTATAGAGGTTATCAGGAAAGGTGGGGTTCACACTGTTGAGAACTATATAGATTAAAATATGCGCCCACCCTCCCGCTCAGCTTCTGTGCCAGCCTTTACTGATTCAGGTCAGGTCTTCAGTGTATTAGTAAGGTATGAGCAGAAGAACCACCATGATGGCTGGGTTTCACATAATCTACAAATACATGGAACTATATTCTAAAGACAGAATTTCAGGCTGTAGATATGATGCTATACACAGCTGATAATAACCCTGCCATTTACTTTGCGTAGTAGAGGGCATTCTGCTTCAAAGTTCCCTTCCCTGTACTTTGCAAGTTTTTGCCGTCACAGTTCTTCTTTTCAATAAATTATGGCTCTGCATAGAAAGTTACTATTGCACTCATGCTTACTATAGAAAAAATATGAGCAGTCTTGAAGCCAAGTTAATAATGCTCCATAATTTTAAACTGCTTGATAGATATTAGAATAGGACTGATAATGGTGCTGCCTTTCAAATACAGCATCACAACTGATGTAAAAGCCAGTCATATTGTTGCATTCTGCAAACAATATGCTCCATCACTTGGTTTGTATTTTGCCTTTGAACACAGACTCAGGCTGTGGTAAAGCAACATGCCAAACAGAGATACCTGTATACTTCTTCCATGGCAATGTGTTCCTTCTTTGTGAGACACCTTTGTGTTTAACACAACTGCACTTAATCACATAAGCATTACACACCAGCTATATAAGTACGATAGCTGCTAAAAGCTGATTGATTTATTTTTAATGTGCAATGTAGCTTAAAGTGAACTCAAGCCCTATTATATGATAGTGCTGAATCAACTGAATATTACAAGCATATAATGTCTGAAAATGTGTTTCCTCACTGGTGGAATACTAATCTTCGTGAACTTTACAAGAAATAATTAAAATACATAAGATATAAAAAGAAATGTCTCACATCTGCCATTAAACGAATTCTCAATAATATCAATAGATCACTTAAAAAGGGAACATCAGGCTTCAGAAAATTAATTTTTGAAAAGAAATTAGCTATGGACCAAACAATACAAAATGTTTTTATAAAAATATACAGTTTGCAACAATTCATATCAGACAGTGAACTCCATATCATCAGATAATATAATAATAAATGATTCAGTGAGAATAGCTAACGTCTTTAATTTTTACGGTACTGCACTGTTTTGTAATCCTCTCATACTGGGCAACCATCTATAAATTTAAGGAACACCTTACCCTATTATTGCTTGTGAGATGTTAGAAAGGACAATGAATGAAGTAAGGCATTCAATACACCTGGAAAATATACCAGCTATGTAAATACTATAAATTAAGGGCAATTTACTCCCATATCACAGCTAATATTAAATAAATCCCTTTCAATGGGGACTGTCCCTAGCTTTTGTAAACTATCTAATATAATACCAATATATAGAAAGGATAACAAATGTGAAGTCAGCAACTATATTGCAATAAGTTTTTCTTCTATCACTGGCAAATGCTTTGAAAGATGTATTATTGACATACTAGAGACCAAAACCATAAGTAATTGCTTTATTGGACATTGACAAACGTGGTTTAGTGAAGATTAGATCAACCCTAACAAGCATACTAAGCTTGTATAATCAAATAACTAGGGCCTTGGATCTAGGACTCTCATGTACATTTTCTTTTCTGGATCTCACCAAGGCCTTTGATTCACTTCTTGTGTAATATATAGTTGTCTTTATAAGGCTATGGTAAACAGTTTTTTGGTCAGATGGATCCTGTCATGGATAACTAATAGGTCACAATGTGTGTAACAATGCAGGGTGTAAAGTCTACCATCCTGCTTATCCCTCAAGGTATTTCACAGGGTTCAGTTCCTGGACAAACACTGTTAGTATTGTGCTCTATTTCTAGATCCAAGACCCGTTGGAACAGTAACAATTCCAGTGACTATAAGATTAGTTGTATTGCACAAAATGAATCTAATATTGCTCTGTTGAATACATATATGAGTTTGTCTGGTGAATGGGTGCATAATACTGTAATAAACATCAGTCTGAAGAGTGTACTCTAATGTGTTTTGCAAAAGTAACAATTACTTTGCCTGTGTATATACTATGCAACCTACTAGCAAAATAATCTCAGTACACAGACTTTGGAATAACTATTTCCTCTAACCTCTCTTTTGACGCACATGCAAAAGTAAGAAGTAATAGGGCTATGAGACAAATGAGATGCATATTCAAAAATCTCATGTGATGTCAATTGCCTTAAACTACTGTATAAAATGTATATCAGACCAACTTTAGTCTACAGTAATATTTTTTGCATTTATACACTGACAATTGAAAAAATCTTAGTGATCCAATGAAAATTTATTAAAATGATTATCTTAGACAAAAATCAGTTATTGTAGTAGTTGTAAACATGATATATACAATTTGTTGCTGTTATATCTGAACAGAATGAATATTTGCCTAAAAAGTATTCCATGATCCAAATTTTACAGTCACTGTTGGACTAAAAACTGTTTCCTTGTAGCATAGCACAATGCCACAAAGAGGCAACATTTGTGTTGAGCACTATGAAAACTAATCTGCACCACTCATACTCAACCCAAAAAATTGGGATGCTACAGAATAAATTACCTGTAGAAATTAGAAACAGTGGAAACATGGCATTATTTAATAGCCAACTTGATACCTGGGTTGGTAATAGTGTATGACCCCGGTATAATAGAAACAGTTCACCTTGACAGCCAACTGACCGTTATAGTAATAATAAACTTAAGAACTTATGAAGTGCATTATTTGTGGTGGTGTAGTTTGAGTCCAACTGAGCTGTTAGGTTGCTTTATATGTCTAGCTGACATGTTAAGTATCAGTAAGATATAATTTGGTAAGGTGGATCTTTGAGTTTGTGTATACTCAATATTTTTTCATTCAGTTTTGTGCATGTCACCAAGCTGAGTTGTCAACACCTCCCTTCCTAACTTACTCATGTGCTAACCCTAACCTAACCATTGACCATAAACACAACCCTATACATTACTTTACAAAAAAATATTCTCAGAACAATACCACTACACAAGACACTCAAACAACAATCCACATCTCACATGCACAGTACTAAATCTAACCCCCAACCTAGCCCTTTCTCTAACCCTAGTCTGCAAATACTCATACATACAGTACATACCCTAATGCCATAAATGTCATTATATCTGAGAGTTTCACCATAAGGAAGTAAAAAAAAAACACCTTCAAAAAAAAAAAAAAAAAAACATCACATGACCTGCTACATCCATATTCTGATGATGACTCTTTCCACAATCGACAAATTGCCATTTTGACCAAAAACAGGCACCAGATCACAGTCACCAAAAGTACTTTTGATAATTCCATATACACAACTGTGTGTGTGTGTGTGTGTGTGTGTGTGTGTGTGTGTGTGTGTGTGTGTGTGTGTGCAATTATATATATATATATATATATATATATATATATATATATATATATATATATATATATATCACTTAAAATCAAAAACTCCTGCTGTCAGCCATTCTGTTGATCAATGTACATTAACTAAATGTTTAGTCAAAAAACACAAACCCATCACTAGACTAAGTGTGTCCCTGCACCTCCCCATTGCAGAAGGCACCTCCTCACACTACATGCTACTTAAATAAATGAAACCTGAGGTTTAAGACTAGCCTAGAGCAGCATCCTACCATTACCAAGATAAAATACAATTGACTTTAATGGGATGTCCCACACAGTGTAGCAGTTAAGATTCCTGGTTTTCACCCACATGGCCTGGGTTTAACTGCCAGTATTGGAATGGGTCACTATTTTTTGTGTCTAGTGTTAGTGTAGAGGACTAATGTACTGAAGAGGTACTCTTTGTGCAAAGGGTACAGGGTTCAAAACTCTTTTTGATGTCCATTATCTTAACTTGTTAAGTCAAGTAGTAATGTACATGGAGGTTAATTGTCAATAGGTTCAAATCCCACTAATTTCTTGATATGCATAGCATACATGTCTGAAGCATTTTCCCAGAGACCACCCCTCCTCTTCCATGTGAAGCAGACTTCCTTCCTAACCCAGTTCAAGTCTAATGTGGACAATTGGATGTGGAACAGGAAAGTCATCTCTGGTTTGTTAGCTATGTCTAATGGACACAGCCAATCTGCAAATATTTCATCTCCTAAGCCCCTGCTTACACTTATGTAGGGTACCAGAACTTGTCAGAGATTTGGGATGCGTGGTCCTGTATTCTTTTAGTGAGGAACCTCTGTGGACATTCCAGTTGTTGAATGTGCCTGGTTAGGTACATATCAGAGAAGACATTGTACTCAATGACAGGTCTGATGAATGCTGAATACAGTGGAACAATGACCTTCTTGGACCTAAATGCCATACCTTTGTTTATAAGCTGCACAACACAGAATGATTTCCTCACTACTGTAGATATGTGATGGTCAAAAAACTAGATTATTGTCTATCTGTGTCCCCAGGTCCCTGACGTCTAGGTTGACTATTAGGGGTGTATTGTCAATATGATAGTTACCAGGGGTAGATGACTTCCCAAAGTATACTATTATACTTTTCTTGGCATTTAGTTTTAGTCCATTGCGCTAACAAAAGTTATTTGTCTGTGTCAGTCCTTTCTGGAGAACATTAGTTTCAGAAGGGTATTCTATGACTGCTTCTAATTTGCAGTTGTCTGCAAATTTGTTCAGCCAGAGGCCCTTGACATTGGCCATGACTTCAGAGAAATAAATGCCCTTTCCATTGCTTTGTGGCCTTCACAAAGAAGTCTACCAGGCTGAGTAGGCATGACCAGCCTTAGATGAAACCAAATTGGGTTGGGTCCAATATTTGGAAGTTTCCTATGTCATTATTGATCTTTTCCATGATATTTTTTGCCATGACTTTGCATATGAGACTAGAGGGACTTATGAGTCTCTAGCTTCCAGGGTCTGTAAATGGCCCACCTTTGTGCAGAGGGATGCCTGTTGCTGTTCTCCATTCACAAGGCATAAAGCCTGTTTGGAGGCTACAGTTAAATAGTAGTTCCAGAGGCCCTTATATACAATGTTTATTGCTATTTAGAAGTCATCCTGGGATATTGTCTGGGCCAAGTGATGCGGGGCTCTTGGAATTAGAGAGAGCATTTAGGGTCAGTTCCCTGGTGATAGTAAAGGAAGTTATATTTGATGGTATTTCCTGAGAGCAGGTTGAAGGAGAGGGAGGGGTAAGGCTAGAGCTGAATTTGTCTGCCAATAGGTTTGCTGTATCTTTTGGTTCAGTATAGGTGGTTCTATTAACAATGAGTTCTGCACACACTTGTGTATTGCCTTTGAGGTTGCAGACATAGCTAAAGAATGCCTTGTGGTTGTCCTTGGCCTAGGAAGCCAAATTTACCTCAAATATAGCGTTGATAGACTTCATTTGTCCTCTGAGTTGTTTGTTTATTTTGAAGAGAGTGCTTTTATCCTGCTTGGTGTTACACCTCCTAACTTTTGCCGTGCTTTTCTTCTTTCTGTTATATAGTCTATTGATGTTGTGATTCTACCAGTGTGCCTTGTTTTTCTTTCATTTAGTTCTGTACTTCTTCTTGATGGGTAAAGCTGCCTATATAGAGCTATTAACATGCTTGTATAGGGTTTCTGTGAACAGTTCCATGTAGACTGCAATATCTCAAGATTTATGTGGGCTTGCAATTTTGCCAGGTTATCACTTAATAGAAGGAAGTTAGCCTTACAGTACCTCCAGAACATTCCGGGGTTAGCTGCAGTTTCTGGATTTATTTCTACTTCAAAAGAGATCATTTTGTGGTCTGACCTTAAGAGAGAAGACACTACACTAGAACTGTTCAATCAGCACTGTCCCATATTACTATGGACTTGATCCAGTATGTTAGCGTCCCTGGTCGTTATATTGACAATCTAGTTCAGGGAGTTTGTGTTTACAAAATCCAAGAATCTCTATGCCTGCAAGATTGTCATCATATATATGATTCTCAGTTAACAGTGGAGTAATTAAAATATGTTATTGGGATGGATGGTGATTATTTCCAATAAGCTTAAATGCATGTCATGGGTTTCCTGGGTCATGGGGGGACCTATAGCTTGCAAGGAAATTATATCAGATTTTCCCTGTGAAATATGAATGTGGAGTAGCTCAAATGCATCGTCCTATTTGACCAGCCTTGAAGTATATTTATTTTTTTATGTAAATCAAGACACCTCCACCTTTAGTCCATGACTGTGTACTAGCTGATCAAAATCATACCTGGCAAAGCAGTGTGGTCTGTTGACCATCTCTTTCCATGCTGACAAATATCGCACTCCCTTAGAATAATACCAGAAACTAAGCCAATTGTTAAGCCATCTTCTGTTTGTATTGTGGCATCATCCTTGGAGAAGGTAAAATACTGCTCAGTGTTAAGCTCACACCAGCCTGAGACACATATTCCGAGAACTCCATGATGTCTATCTTCATATAGTCTATGGTGGTATGTCTCAGGTCAATTACACCCACATGGACTAAAACTGAGTCATACTGGTGCTTGTGATCTGATGACCTGAGTATGTGTGTGCGTAATGTGGTGGATTCTGGCCCCTGATAAGCAACTTACCGTGACTTTTTCCTTACTCAGCCAAAGTGAGAAGAACATCAGTGTGTCTCACAATGGAGTCTCCATTGACCATAATGTTGGACTGTGTGGTGGTTTGCCTTATGGGGTTAGAAGTAGAGGCTCCATGATGTGTGGCTTTTAAGTGTTGATGTTGGCGTTGTTTTGAAAGAGTACATTTAGGGCTGCTGAAGGTACCTGTTATGTGTAGTTCATCTAAGAGGTGTTTGGGGTTTAGAAAGGTTACATTTAAGTGCCTCATCATGTGTGGGTCTATCAATGGATATTTATCATCAACTTTCTGAAAAAGCAACAAAATTTATTGTTTATTCTGTAGCTGTCAAAGAAAGCACTTACATCACTGACACTGCACAACTAGCTATTTTTGTTACAGGAGGAAATGTTGACTTCGAAGTTACTGAATCTACAGGCTTGCATGGCAGGACAACAGAAAATGATATTTTCAAGAAGCTGTATGATGCAATTGGGAGCGCAGGTCTCTCGTGGTGTGAATTGCCTGATATAATCACATATGATGCCCCATCCATGTCTAGGAATAAAAACGGCGTTGTATAGAAAACGTTGGAAAATAAAAATTTACGGTCATCCATAGCTTTGCACTGCATCCTTCATCAACAGGTACTCTATTGCAAGTTACTACATTTTCAGAATGTGATGTCAATGATCATTAAATGCATGCATAAATTAATTCATTCAATGGGCTTGCAGTAACAACAATTACATGCATTTTTGTAAGATATTGATTCCAGTTATGGGGACATTCTCTACTTTACAGAGGTATTGTCGCTCATCCCTCTCTACTATAGATGACGAACAGGCAGGGTAGTGCATTTATATGCTTTAGTTCTTCTATACGCTTTATTACATGAAAACACATCAGGAGGGATAGCAGCATTACAAATATAAACAAACTGATTAACAGACAGACTATACAGACATACATGCTTACATCTCAACAGCTTACTACAAAGTAGCAGTCAGGCTCGCATGTGCTCAGTATTTATACACTTGTGCAAGCCACTAGATAGCTTCTTAAAGACATATACACACACATTGATCTACATCCTCCCTCTTACAAAGATTCCCCTCAAATGAAAATGACATTGAAGTCAAACATGCAATAATATAGACATTGGAAACAAACACAATGTTCATGTCCAAGTTGTTGTGTCTCTATAACATGGTCTGGAGATGCGACCTGATCTAGCAACATAATAATCAGAGTTGAGTTTAGCAGCAGGGACAGTCTTCAGTGAACAATTCATATCAGGAACTTCAGGATTCATCACATGAACAGAGATAGTCACTGGAACGTCTTCTGGAACTGGAACACTGGACAACTCACTCTGAGATATAGATTTTTTCTCAAAGGCTATGTGCTGTGGTATAGGCTCAAACACCAGCATGAAATGTTTCCAATTCCACCTAAACTCTACTGCTTGTGATTACACAATGTATGATATTGGCTCTGAGCAAATATTCTTCACGACTACAATCCGATCATAACCTTTGGACATTTGCATCCTTACCACTTCTCCTTCTCATAATAGATTGAGCAGTTTGCTGGTCTTATCGTAATAGGACTTCTGGTCTAAATACTTCTTCAACAGATTGGCTTTCACTGATCTGTTGTTCTTGACACATGGAACCGACAATTGACTGCTAATTGGTAAAGTGGCTCTGGTTTGTCTTGACAGAAGTCTCTGAGCAGGTAAACCAATATGTTTATCACGAGGAATATTTCTGAGATTCAAAAGATTCAGAAAAACATTACTATTCTCTCATTTGGACTTCTCTAGAAATTATTTTGCACTTTTAACTGCATGTTCTGCCAGACCGTTTGACACAGGATACTCTGGGCTACTCATGACATGAGCAAAGTCCCACTCTTCAGCAAATCTTATGAACTGCTGGTTTGTAAGTTGTGTGCCATTGACAAGAAATAACTTAGAGCAGACTACCATGGACTGCAAAATGGCACTTCAACTTAGTAATGACAGTATTGGACGCTAGATTAGAAAGTAGATCACTCTTGAAGCAATATGAATAAGAGTCTACTAACACCAAATAATGCTGACCATTCCATTCGAAAATGTCGGTGGCTACTGTCATCCAAGGTAGTTCAGGAATCTGGTTTAGCTGAAGTGGTTCTTTTTGTTGATGACTTAGTACTATTACATACAGAATAAGATGATAGCACTCTCTCAATATCTTGTGACATGGAAGGCCAAAATACCAGTCCTCTCACCCTTCTTTTGGTAGATTCTGCTCCTGGGTGGCCATGATGCAAGACAGTAATATATTCTTGTTGCAAACACTTTGGAATGATTACTTTAGGGCCTTTCTGTATGGAAAATAAGATTGCACTTCTTGAGGTAAACTAGATTACTTTGACCGCCATCCTCGATTGATAAAGTGGTTGAGCTTCTGTAAAACTGAATCTGAGACTGTATGACTTTTAAGCTCATCAAGACGTGTGGAAGAAAAATGTCGCAGTTCCATGATTTCCAAATCAAGTTTTTCATTTTCATGCTGTTCAGTGGTATGTCTGGGTGATCTGGATAATGTATCAGCAGGTAAACAAGACTGAAATTATACTTTTGCAATTTCAACATCATGCGTTGCAATCTGGCAGGAGCTGTATGCATAGACTTTCTCAAAATAGTTATCTAGAGGTTGATGGTCTGTTTCGATATGGATAGGTCTACCATAAACATAATTGTGGAACTTTGAACATGCAAACACAACTGCCAAGAGTTTTTTCTCTATCTGATCATACCGCATTTCAGTTTGGGTAAGAGTTCTGGATGCATAGGCAACAGGTTCACCCTCTTGTAGAATGACTGCACCTAGACCAAATTTCAAAGCATCACATGAAAGAGGAACTGGCTTGTGAACATCATAGTATCTGAGAGTTGGTGGACTGGCAATTCTCTGTTTCAAGATATCAAATGCTCTCTGGTGTTTTCTAACTATGACCAGGATACATCTTTACATGTCAGCTCTCTGAGTGGTGCTGATATTTGGCTCAAGTCTGGAATAAACTTACCTAGGTAGTTAACCATGCCAAGAAAACGTTGTGGGGCTTTATTGTCTGGAGCTGGCATCTTGAGAATGGCTGTTTTCTTAGAAGGGTCTAGTTGTAAGCCTGAACTGGTAAATAAATGATCAACATAAGTGACTTTTCATAGCCTGAATTTACATTTCTGAGGATTGAGCTTAAGATTCACTTCACAAGCTCTTTCCAGAACTTTTCTGAGGTTTCTGTCATGCTCAGCTTCTTCATTACCTCCTACTAGTATATCACCTACTATAATAGCATAGGGATGCCCAGAAAATATTTGCTCCATTGCACACTGAAATACTTCACTTGCAGAATTTATCCCAAATGCCATTCTCATAAATCTGTACCTTCAAAACAGAGTACTGAAAGTGGTTAGTAATAAGGATTTCTTGTCGAGCAAAATTTACCAAAATGAACTCTTTGCATCTAAAACAGAAAAAAAACAATGGCATTTGGCATAAGAGCAGTGACTTCTTTGTACGTATTTAATAATGAGGTCTTTTTAGTGCCTTGTTTAAATCTTGTGGCTCAATACATACTTTGATGTCATCCGAGCTTTTCTTATGAGCTGCTACCATGGAGGATACCCATTCATTTGGGATTGATCAAGTGGACAAATCACACCTGGTTGCACCATTTTACCTAGTTCAGCTTTGACTCTGTTCTGCATGGCTACTGGAACTTTCCAGACTGGCCTGACAACTAGGCTGGCATATGGAACTAACTTCATGGAGTACACATCTGGAAACTTGATATACTGGGTGAAATTAGAACAGTGGTCTTTTAAGCTAACATGGTGGACTTTCTTATTAAATGAAAGCAGTCCCATTTTCAAACGGTCTTGGAGCCCTGATAATGACTGTACATGCCTTTTGACCACATAAAATAACAAGTCGTATCTTCTCCCAGCAGAATAACATGAAAGCATTACTGAGCCTTCCATTTGAATTTCTTCACCACCATAAGTAACAAGCTTCACACACTTAGCCAGTTCAAGCTTCTCACCATCACATACACTAGCAAATTTTTCAGCTGACATAGCATTGCACTTTGAACCTATATCCCCTTTGACTATGGGTTTTCTATTTATTCAAACAGTACAAAATACCTCACTCTTTGCCCATAAATCTACTTCATTAACTGTTTCACTAAGCACTGACACACCATCAATATAAAATGTAGAGTCACAGCTTTCTAATTGATCAACTCTTTTCTTGAAATGTTCCCTTTTGATAAAAAAAAGTGCACCTTTGATTTACAAAACCTCTTGAAATGATTCCACTTATTACATTTGTGGCATTGTTACCCAAAAGCTAAGCACTTTTCCCTTTTAGATTCATGATTTCCACCAAAATTACAACAATTAGCAATGAAACTGGGTGGGGGCCCATTCTTTGAGTTTGCTGATCCACACTTGTGCTTCACTGAGACTGTGCAAATTCTGGAACTTGCTAGAAAGCTCTGGAGTTTACCAGTGAGTGCTGCAGGGGTTACAGTTGCTGCTATGTGATTGGGCCTGTTTCTTTTAACCACATGCTGCAAACTATCAACATAGGCTTTAGAAGTTATTGAAATCATGCATTTCTCATTGGTAAGCATATTTGTGAGCTCATATATCTGACAAATCTCAATGGCCTTATTCAAAGTTAAATCACTGTCAAGAAGCAAAATCTTTCTCACAGCATCATCTTTAGTACCACACACAAGTCTGTCCTTTATCAACTCATCCCTTAAATCATCAAATCTGCATGTTTTAGCCTTGTTTCTCAAATCAGTTAAATATGCTTCAAAAGTTTCACCAGGCTTTTTCATCCCTTGTGTAAAATAAGTGCCTTTCTATTGTAATATTCATTTGGGGGTGATGCGTTTCTCTAAATTTACATTTTAAGCACTCAGGGTCTTCCCTTGACTCAGCCGGTAAAACAATATGACAGTTTTCCCCCTCTCCTGCAAAGACAGTAGGTGCATACACAAAGGAATGCTCCCTTTCAATGACTTCTGATCCATCTAAATTAAGCATAATAAATGCCTTTGTACAATCATTTTCATCAGAAAATGCAACCTGTATGAAAATATCATACTCTTGCTAAAAACACTCTACAATTCTCTGCAATATTAGTATCAAACACAAGTGGTCCTGGTTTTTGAAATCCATCTGCCATGCCAACAGATTATGCATAAACACACTGAAAATATGGCCCTTGTAATTATATACAAATAAGATCTCACACAGCAGCTTGCAATAACATTGAAATGGACAATAAACTCTTCGAAATACTGTACTTTACGAAATATGCAGTGAAATGGCTGTATTTTGTGAAATAACTGTACTGTAATATTGCACAAACATGCAAGCACTTCATACATTTCTGATATCTCGGATAGCTTTAATTAATATGAAAAAGTACATGTTGTTTCCTTTATTCATTTGTTTTATGCAATTCAGACTTTATTTCAAACATTTCCATAGTAATTCAAATAATTCTAGTAATATGTCACAGTATCACAGGTCTATATTATAACTTTGAAGTTCTCTAACATCGAATGTTATAATATCGAACCGTAATGTCGAACGCTGAAAACAGCAAAGGTGCAGGACATTGAATTCTTTCCCAGGAAAAGAATTTGGTGGGCTGTTGCTGTGGCTTCGCTGTTTTCAGCGTTTGATATGCTGGAGCGTTACGGGTCGGGTTCAGGTAAGTGTGCAATTGTGTGTAGGTTAGGGTTAGGGGGCAAGTTAGGTGAGTTAGGGTTAGGGAGCGGGTCAGGTAAGTGTGCAGTTGTGTGGACGTTAGTGTTAGAGCGCGGGTTCAGGTAAGTGTGCGATTGTGTGTAGGTTAGGGTAAGGGGGCAGGTTAGGTGAGTTAGGGTTAGGGCACGGATCAGGTAAGTGTGCGATTGTGTGTAGGTTAGGGTTAGGAGGCGGGTTAGGTGAGCTAGGGTTAGAGCGTGGGTGAGGTGAGTGTGCGATAGTGACGGACCTTAGGGTTAGGGTTGGGTTAAGGTAAGTGGATAGCTAGTACTGCGTGTAAAGTTTAGTTTAGGTGTAGGATTTTAAGTGTATGTGTGTGGATGGCTGTTTTTTGTGTGTGTTTGTGCTGTGTGTATGTTTCTCAGAATAGCGATTTTTTTTCCCTGGGAAAAAATTTGCTATTCTGACTGTTCAATGTTTTCACACTTCGGTGTTTAGGGTTCAATATAATAACATTCGATGTTAGAGAACTTTAATGTTATGATATAGACCCCAGTATCACACATTTAATTTACTTAAATATCATTTAGAGCATTATTTATGCTTTGTTTCATATTTTGTGAATAAGAAATCATTTGAGCAAGTTTTAACATCTGAAATTTGTTTATGACCTGTTTTGTGAGTTATACATGCAGTAGGGATGATACCCTCTTCTATAGTCCTCCAACTTTAACTGAATGCCTCTCAGTCTTAAATCTGGAGAAACTGTATCCCATTCTGGCACTACGTCGCTCGTCCCTCTCTACTGCAGATGATGAACAGGTGGGGTATTTGGTTTATATGCTTTATTACATGAAACACATCAGGATGGACACCAACATTGCAAAATATAAACAAACTGATTAACAGACAGACTGTGCAGACATACAAGTTTACATCTCAACAGGTTACTACAAAATGGCAGTCAGGCTCACATGTGCTCAGTATTTATACACTTGTGCAAGCCCCTAGATAGCTTCTTAAAGACATATACATATACATTGATCTACAGGTATATTGGCTCACATGGGGAAATGTGAGGGCAAAGTTTTTAGACCTGTGAATAGAAATTAAATAGTTTAGGGATTAGAAGAAAGTGCAGTTGCATAAAGAAAACCTCTCAAATGATTACTGCTGCAGTAGCCTAAGCTATATGCGTTATATTCTGCAAGGACAGAACAGCCAAACAGCTTTCAAAGCTTAAGGGCACCTTCCACATGCCCAAACCATTATTCAGCTTGAGCTAAGCTTCTAAAAAGACAGTATATGCACCTAGCTATTCAGAGTTTTCATGCCAATGGAGAGAGGGAGGGTGAGCCCAAAAATGACAATACAAGGAGCAACAAAGATTAAAAACACACCACAGCAAAAACAAGGCATCAAGAAGCAAGGGGGATGGAGGGAGGGAGCAGCTACTGTGCAGTGATCATTCAAACATCTGTACTATGTTCTTCATATTGATCACTGCTGCAGTAAACTAAACTATAGGGGTAGATTACCATAACTTACAAATTTTGGGAGGTAAAAGGAGAATAACCCAGGAACCCTTGGAGAATGCAGAATGAGCCTAGCAAAGCCTGATCAAAAACCAGAGAAGAAATCAAGCTTATAGTGCTTTGTAAATGTATATGCAGAGGACTGAGTTGCTGCTTCTAGAATACTTCTAGAATCCAACCCTTTCCAAACAGCCATAGAGGAAGCCAAGATCCTGTACAGTGGCCCTTGACCCTGCCTGGAATAGTTTTGCTGTGGTAAATATAACAAAATGTAATATTCTTAGACAACCGTTTGGAAATAGTGTGCTTTGGCACAGGTTGTCCTGTCTTCTTACCTTCAAAAGAAAAGAAAATGAACAGTTGACTGAAGATATGAAAGATTTAGTTCTGTCATGATAGTCTCTGAGTTGTCTGTGGACATCCAAAGTATGGAGTATCCTTTCTACTTCATTTTTAGGTTCAGGAAAGAAAATGGTGACATTGATAATTAGGCTAAATGTAAACTAAAATATCAGTTTAGGCATAAAAGGGTCAGTTCTCAAAGAAACCCTGTCCCTGTGGGAAATGAGTTGAAGTTGACTCACCATAAGAGCTTGCTACTAAGATACGTTTCTTGTAAAAGTCAAAGCAATAAGTAAAACTGTTTTCCAAGTTAAGAAACTCAAATCAGTCAGGTTAGCTGGTTCAAATGGAGCAAGTTTTAGTTACTCTAACACAAAATTAAGATCTGAAAGAGATGCCACCATTTTTCTTGGAGATCTTTTATGTAAAACCCCTTTCAAAATATTTTAACATGAACATGCATTAAAAGAAGAGGATTCATGGACAGACATGATGAAACTCACACAAATATTGTAAAACAAGAGAACAGCTAATCCTGAATAGGTGCTGGTAATATTGTTTACACCAACTAGAAAAATCATTTCCATTCCCACGCTAGTAACAGGCTTCCTTGCTTCCAGTAGTACCTACCGCATGTCCTCAGTAAACAGCTGCCTAAAGGAAATCAAGTCCCTATCATCCAGGCAGTCAACTGAAGTTGACTGGGGTTGGGGTGTATCAAACACCCCTGATGTCCTGTGAATAGATCCAGTCTGTCAGGAAGCTTGTGGTAATTGCCTCTGGCCATTCCAAAAGAAGTGAGAACCAATGTTGCCTGTGCCAGAAGGAAGCCACCACAATGATCTTGACGGATTACTTCTGAATCTTCAGTAGTACCATGGCAATCAGTGGAAAGAGAGGAAAGGCATACAAGAGCATTCTTGTCCAAGGAAAAGAAATAGTATCTGTCTTCAGGGCCTTTATGCATGGCATCCTGCAACAGAATCTAGTAAGCTGATTGTTCAGAGAAGAAGCAAATAGGTCTACTAGAGGAAATTCCCACAAAAGGATCAAATCTTGCAAGACCCCCCCCCCTCCATCTAGTTTCCATTCATGATGGTCTGCCCTTGTCCTGCTGAACTTATCTGCCACACAGTTTTGCTCAGACAGAATGTAGGATGTCTATACAGTGAGATTGTGCTGTCAAGCTATATGCCAAGACTACATAACATGTCTGTAAGGGGAAGGGGTACGACCTCACCCCGGGTCTATATTATATATTCAAAGTTTCAAAACTTTGAACCTCATATGTTCGACAACATATGAGCGAAGTTTGAAACATTGAAAATATAATAAAAAATTAAAAAATAAAAAAAAAACTTGCCTCAACATTCTGAGCAAGGGGGCAAGCACCCCTGCACCCCTCACACCCCCGCTACTTAAATATACTAACTCCGAGATCACACTTCAGTGCAGGAAAGGGAAATTTTCCCATTCTGCACTGTACAGAGCCATTGCTTTTCACCTTCAAACTTTTTAAAGTTTGGTCATATGGTATCGACCATATGACATTCGAACTTTAAAAAGTTTGAGTAATTAATAGGGACCCCTCACCCCCCTTGTTCGTTGATGTACCACATGACTGTGGTATTGTTTGTAACAACCTGAAGAGGTCCCAGGAAGCAAAGATGATTCAGAGAGTTGAGAGCTTATTCAGGGCAAGCACTTCTTTTATATGTATGTGTTTGTATCTGTATTTGGTGCCCCACACACTTTGAACTTTTATCCCTCCTGAAACTGCTCTTCAAACAAAGTCTGAGGTGTCTATGGCAACTGACTGCTTTGGTGGTAGAAGGGTAGACTGAGATTTAAATATATTTGCTGTCTCTACCAAATGATTTCCTTTCTGACACGCTCCAGCACTAGGATTTAAAAGGACAAAGGATATCAGTGCTGCGACTAAAGAAACTTAAGATACTGTTGTATCTTTCTCATGTGGAGTCTTGCAAGGGGTTTCATGAGAATCACAGATGTCATGAGACCCAAAATCCTGAGATATTCCCTCCCAGTGACCAAAGTCTGAGTGGAAAATCTTAGAGAAATAGATCTAGATATAGATCTGTTTTTTTTTTTTTTCCTGTGGAATAAAAGCTCTTTGAAATGCGGTATCTAGCTGCTACCTTAAAAATACAGTCCTGTGTGAAGGAGTCAAAAAAGTCTTTTGAATATTTCTTAGAATCCCAGCTTGTGTAAGAGATCTCTGACCCAAGTGAGAGATTAGGTCCAATAGATGACTAACATATAGTCATCTTCACACATTAATGCTACCACCCTGTTATAGGTTCATAGGTTCATAGGTTGGTACTAGGCTATCGGCCCTAGGACCTATACAACGCTAGCCATAACAATTCCCTGGCTATTTCTTCCCACAATATTTACTACTCTACTTATTAAGTAGGTCCAACCACTCAAGTTCTTGATTATCCAGGAGGAATATGGTCAATGACTCTAATTGTAATAGGAATACATTCAAGTACAAAGGGGGTCATTGCTTGATACCCATTATCAAGAGGAACTAGTTTGAAATATCCAAATTGCACAGCACATGCATATTTACGCTGGGCTGTTTTAATAGAAGGCTTGTACTGTAGTAAGGCATCTTGTTGGACACTAAGACTGATACAGAGAGAACCAGGGATATGACCAGATTCTTTTCCAAAGTCCACAACAACAACATTGACAACTGCATTGTTGTTCAGCTTAGCCTCATAAAAAGTGTGAGACTGGCTTATGACGATCCAAGCTGGATCACCCTTTAAAAAAAGTATACATTTGCATGGCCCATCTACCCAGGCATGCATATTCTGCATTCTTCTAGCCCAGCTCTTTGTGTATGCCTTTGCCTCTACATTTACTTGGGGAATGGCACTGTTGTTGCTTACTATCTGTAGCTTCTGGTTCTTCATGAGTTTGGAGAATATTATGGCTGGTCCTAATGCAGTATAACCTGCAAATTAGCCTACTACCACTGCATAGCTAAAAATGTTTGACTAGTATAGGGCCCATCAAATAGTTTAGAAGTTTGTAGGCCTCAGTAGTTAGCCCTTCTAGCCCTGAGGCTTTACTCAGCATGAAGTTGATAGCTTCCTTAACTTCCATCTGAGTTCATAGTGTCATAGGTCTGTAGGTTCTTTCTAAGCTTATGTCCAAGGAGACCATCAAGAAGCAAGGTTATGTCACCAAGAACTTTTGGGGGGACTAACAATGTCCCCCAGTATGTAGATTTTCCCCATATATCACACGTGAAAATGTCTGACCACCCATCCAGCCATCCAAACTGTTTTTAAAGTTTCCTAGGGAAATGCTCTCCCGGACTGGAACACAGCAACAGAGGAACAATACTAGCCAAGTGATTCTGGGGACTATAAGATGTTGAGCCATAAACACCATTAAGTAGTAAATGGAGTTTGAAGGCAGTAGTGTTCTTCTTGTGAAACAATGGATAATCTGAGCTAATTAAGAAAATGAGCAACTATTTTGGCCAATGCATTTGCCCCATGTATGATTTCCTTTTGTAAAGCTTGGAGAAATACTAAAAACAGCTTAGTTATGGCCCTTGGTGAAACCAGTTTGTATAGTTCTTCCTGCAAAACCGTAATAGCTCTGCCAGGCTTTCTCCCATTGATCAAATATGTTAACAACTTTTCAAAGTTATAGCTGGGAACTCATGCCTGAAGAATGGCTCATTCTAAGTAAAGGGTGTTTCTTTTTCACTTACTAATAGCTAATATAATTCTATGCCATCTGTACTTTTGCAGGTGTTGTTCATTCTTAAATGTAGAGGCTATAAACCTATCATAAGCAACTTTCATGTCACCTTTTAAACCCTGACTGTTCTCTCTCTTTCATATATTAAGATCTTTAGCTGATTTACAACATCACTGAAGCCCTAGCTTCAAAGACTCTCACTTAACCTTCTAAGGTATCCTTTATAAGAATTTATGTCAAGGTATCTGCATATTGAGGCTACCAGAAAACCCCAAATATCTGAGTCAGAAAAGATTAAGAGGTCTAACCAATGAAATTCAAGGATGTGATATGTTCTGCATGGGGAAGAAATAAATATGACCTCTTGGTATGAAAACATACACAGAGTGGACTGAACCTTCATAACTGTAAGGATCAACATGTGTGAAAGAAAATAAAAGTCAATTCTGTTTTCCCTTCTTGATAGGAGACAAATATATGTAACCTGATACATCTGGTTTAAAGTTTTTCAAAACATCTGCAAGTCAGTCAGCAACCATTTCCTTATTTATCTAATTTTTCTCCCCAACAAGCCTCTCACCCTCATGGCTGGAATTGTCTAAGAATGAATTGGAGACCTCAACCAAAATTATTAGACAGTTAATGTATGTATAACTACAACATCATAGCAAATATAACGTAGAGCATATCTGAGTCATCATTTTTGGATCAACAAATATTTCCTAATCTTATGACCCCATAAGAAAGCCAGCTTTTAATTAACAAAAATCTCTCATCACTGTCCATGCAGACTCATTGTACCACCTACCCCAATTTCTCATGCACAAGTACGAATATGTCTGTTTCTGACAAGGCTACTAAAAAATAGTATCTCAGTCCTGGTCAAGAGGAAGAGGCATGCCTCTCATGCACATCAAAACTTCTTAACTCTATAGAAAAAGATCAACTTTGTGTTTTTTTCTATAATGCATTAAATGGTGGTGCTCACTGCTGAGCTTAGAATCCTGACATTCAGTGATAACAATTGTTTTGGTAACTAAAACTAAAGCACAACGAATTTAATAATTCTTATTAACAAAAAATGTTGGTAACTTTAATGACCTGATTAGGATGTACTCTTGCCCTGTCTACTCCCAGACAGGGGCGCAGCATGGTTATTAAAGTCTTGTAATGAAGACTGACACAGTAAACTGGAAAGGGACAATGCTCTCTACAAAGCTGTTAGCAGAAAAAAGTACATTTTGTGCCACAGCTAACCACAGTGGTTTTCCTATGGGTAATAAAATGCAGAGTTCAATGCCTATAAAAATGTATGCTCATGATCATTATATCTTATCAGTCATTTGGTCCTTTTAGTGACATAAGAAACGGGTCAAGTCACTGATAACCTGCCCCAGCTCCTTGCTATGGTTACAAAATATACTCAAATTTGGGTTTCAGTTTTAGTTGACCTAGATGACACTTAGAAGCATGAATTGCCGTAGTGGTTAATTCTGACTAAAACTGCATCTTTACGTTGACCCACTCTTTTGCTCTGGCTGTACATTCACGTAATATGTGTACTATTCTATACATTTCAAGAAATATGTATGTACATGTGTGCTGAATGCATCACTTCTGTGACAGTTCATTCAGTTTCACATTTTTGTATGTGTATCTTTCCACAGATGTGTTTTCAGTAATGTTGCATGTCATTTTTCACTTTAATTAGTTTTCACTTCTATACTGCTGCAGTGTTTTTTGTTCTGCATTATGTGTGAATTAACATAATTTACCACCACACAGACCTTATTCTATGGCCGTAATGTACTGACAGCCTTGTAACATCTCTTGAGCATTTCCCTTCTGGGATTGCCATTACCTTTTAATGTGTGGGATGTGTGCCAAAACAGTTTTCCTTTGGTGACTTGCAGTAATATCAATGCACAAATTTGTTTAAGTAATTGCACATGGTTAGGTGCTGCCCTTAATCAGATGCTTAACGTATTCAAGAATGAAGTTCATGGTTATGTGTTAGATGTGAGAACTTAGGTTATCTTCTGTTGAAGATTATCACGCAGTTCATATATGTGTGGTTATATAGGGCTAAACATGGCTCAATAAATTCTAGACATACCAAGCAGAATAAA